>NC_049210.1:10351598-10439098 GCF_013347855.1 Anguilla anguilla | reverse complement strand
CACTTCCGGTGCCGACAATAAACTGAAAGTCTCACATTCCCTAGGTCTATTGTTTCTTTGTATTTCTCTCATCAATCTCCAATCCAATCTTCCCTATACACCTCTGAGGATGGAAGGATCCTGTGTATTTACACAGGATTATAGAGCCCTTCCTGCAAACTGCCCTTAAGCAAACCTAAAGAGTCCTTCTAGCTTTGGAGAACATAAAAGGTGTGGTTTAGTCCAATTGGTAAATTTTATCATCATTTCACCATGACATGGCTGATTTTAGTCTAGTTTTTATCATTAGCCAGCTGCATTCACAATGCGTCAACACATTTGCTTTTTTCGTGCAAGAGGAAAGTTCAGTTGAAATCAGTCACGGTTCCCTGGATGCCATTGCACCAAGCCCACACAGGTGATATCACAGATTAGTCACAACAAAGGTGTTAAAACCACGGAAAATTGAATAAAGAGACAGAAACCACAGAGTTAATTTTTTGAAATATTAAATGCACCAGTAGATCTCATGCGCAACAGTGGGAAATTATTTAAATAAAATATGTTCAACTGTAGCGACAGTAACAATTATTACAAAAAAATGTATTGATAGGCTGGTTTATTTCATTGCTTTTGTCCATTATGGGAACAGCATGCTTTTTACCTTTAACAGCATTGTTAGAAACAGAGCATGCTCAATTTGCATTATTCAAATAATGGAAAACAGGGTAACTGTGTGTTTGTTTTTGTTTATTTAAAGTTAGATTTGGAACATATTGTAGCCTGCATTGCGAGGTATGAGTCTGCATTATAGATACATTGCGAGGTGTGTGGCTGTGTTATAGTTACCATCCAAAACTGCTTCCAAATCACGGAAAGCACTAAAAATGAGGAAAGACACAGAACTGCCAAAAAAGAAGAAAAAAAACCAATGGAATCAGTGACACCTGCGACTTCTGTGACAAACACTCAGCCATAGAAATAATTACTCTTCTGGGAGACATAAAAGATGACCTCGAACCTCCCACACAACTTTCCCATTCCATCCTGCCAATAGTGAAGCCATGCATCGTTACACTATCTCGCATCTGGATCATTTCGATCGACAGTTGCAGCCACAGCTGGAATGTCACAGTTAGCATTTTGTCCTGCTCTGACCGTAGTGCTGGATATGCTTTTACGTCGCACCAGTAGATACATCCATTTCCCCACATCTGAGTTTTTTAAAAAACTTTTTTAAAGCTTTTTTTCATTGATCATTTTAAGCTCTGCTTTATACATAAAATGCAATTAGTAGGCAGTCCCATTTGCTGATTGCGTGAGTAGCACTAGCTTTAGTAAATTAGACGTTAATTTAATCCAGACTGTATGCGCACCAACATACCCTCATCAATCTGCATTTTGATGAGGGTATGTTGTAAGTAAGTTTTATGTCCGTATATCTGGCGCCAAACGTTTTGTTTGTAGTGAGATGGATAAAGAATGCACTGAAATAAGAAGTTGTTTTGTAGAGCTAAAGAAAGGTTTCATGCTTTAGATTTGACAACTGTTAGCAATGACTGCATTCCCAAGGTATTACAGTATGGATGAAGAATTTGCCCTTGCATGGAAATTAAATTCTTTTTGATTAAATAAATGTTCACTAAGATGATCCTTGTGAATTAGATTGTGGTTAATTGTAATATATTTATTTAACATATTTATACATTATTCAAACCATTTTTCCCAGAAAATCACCTACATACAGTATGTAGAACTATATCATGATTTACTTTGTTGTCAACCTTTTTCTCCTTATTGTTATTAATGCACTGCCTCTCTCATTTTTCCTTTCAGTAAGTGTGATGGTAAATAAAACTCTGGCTTAGCATTCTTACGCTAATTAATGTTCCTTTTTCATTGAACAGAGATTGAAAATGGCCATATGTTCAGCAGAGCAGACCATGAATCATTGTGGAGATGTTGCTTTGGAATGAATAACCACAAGCATTTCAAGGAAACTCTTATCTCATGAAAATATCTCATTTTTTAAAATCGCTAATCCCTCATCTCTTTAAAAGTATGCAGAAGGTTTTAATGAGACGCCTGTCCTGTTATTTGACTAATACCTCCAAGTCTGAGTGAACCACGCACGCCCAAGTCAGATATGAATGAGTAGTATTGCGTGACTTGCTGAGACTTGTGGAAGAATATCAAACACTTCCCTTGTCTTAGAGGGATCCACACTCGCTTTGAAGGTCTTTCATTCATATTCATATCATGTGTTTCCATTAAAATCACGGAATGTTATTTGTGCTTTGGTTTCGCATTCCAACTCAATTTCATTTCTGTATACAAATTCTCTTTGGGTTAAGAGTTCTCAACCATGTGTTTCTTTTCTTATTTTTCTTTTATTTTTTAAAATTTATTTAGTATTTATTTTCTGTGTGGCTCTTTTTGTGTAAAATGTTTTAAAAATTGTTCACAGCCACAAGCAGTGATTTTTACCCCCTGTAACTTCACCCTCCATTGTACCGCCTGAAGACGCTTGCAAAAGCATCCTTAAGGCTCGACACCCATCCAGAGAGGATACCGCATTATGCCGCGCATGTAATTGGCCGGAATGACACGAGGACCTTTCAACAGGTGGCCCCACGGACCCCGGTCCAGTCGCACGCACGTTCCCATCTCTCAGCTCCTCCATAAAAAAGAGCCGGAGGGCTCGTCCGGAGCTCTCGGGTCAGGAGCCCGTACAAAAGGGGTTCCCGGCAGAGGCAGGCAGCAGATTGCACAAAGCTCCGGAAAGCCACAACAGTGCGATGTCAAGGAGGCTGGAAGGGGGGGGGGGGGGTGGAGGGTGGAGGAAGGAGGGGGGGAGAGGGCACTGAGGGCACCGCTGACTGATGGATGGAGGCAGGGTCCGGGGGGGGGGGGGCTGTGGTCGGAGGGAGGTTTTTGTTGTGCTTGTAAAAGGATATTTGTAATTGCCCCCGTGATGCCGGGGAATGTAAACAGGGGAGGGGAGGGCGGTTGAACGTCGCTGCAGGACGGACAGACGCTGGTATGGAAATCAGCATGCAAACCGTTCCCCTGGCAAGACATTGTTCGGGCCGAGCAGCAAACGAAGCTCTGTTTGCCCACATGCTGATGTGCGGTTTTATCGTCCTTTCTTTTCATTTTCCAGGGAGCATTCCTGGCTTAGACGGCATCCGGAGCGCTTCCTCACATGAAAGAGACGAGGGATGAGGGAGCGCGGGGTTTCTCCAGCTCGCTCCAAAAAAAAAAGGCCATTCCGCGGCGCCTCCGCGGTTGTTCAGCGCAGGACGCGGCAGGTGAAGCCGAAATTGCGAGTCAAAGGTGGTCTAGTTCAATCGAGAGACATCAGCGAGGCAGTAACACCGATACGTAACTGGGACAAAGTGAGGCTATTTCTTCCAGGCTGTCGTTGGGACTACAGGGAAATGCACGCATGGAGAACAGAGTGATTAAAGTTAATTATTAGTCAGCAGAGCGGGCTTTTTACAAACCCCACATAGCACAAGGCCTTGGGTTTTATCACCTCTTTATGGGGGGCAGTAGTGTTTATCTGGCCCTCAGTTACGTCTCCTCTGCTGGAGCAGCCTCTGCAGCTTGTGAAAACCCTTTGCGCTGTTTGTTTGTTCAGCCAGCCGCTCATCCCTGTTGCCGCACACCTTGATAAAGACAGTGCCAGGTTCTCCTCGAACACCTTCGGGGCCCCCTGCCTGAGACATCTGGTTTTTAACAAACCTCTGTCATTCAAATTTTTTTACGCCGGTGGTCGATTAACCTCGATTGCGTGCCCATTCAATAGAACTCAGCCGCTTTTTCCTTTTTATGTCACAACAAACAAAAATTCATGAGCATTGCGTGACCATTAAAAAAGACCATGAAAATCTCAAGTCAACTACCCATCATTGCCAACCTGCTATCATGCCCTTAAGCGCAATTCCAGGATCAGTGGAACCTCACCAAGAATTTTATTCTTTCTGAATGTTGTTCTCTGCATGAGAGAGAGAGAGAGAGAGAGAGAGAGAGGGAGGGAGGGAGGGAGGTAGAGAGAGAGAGAGAGGGAGAGAGAGTGAGAGACCACATCACCCATACCACACACTGACTCTGAAAGCGTTCACACGGCAATGGCTTTGTCATGTTAATATTTAGTCAACAATGCGCTCCTATTCCCTCTGCACATCCCAGAGAGGCCTGGTCGTGTTGAGCCCCTGCTACTGCTTAAGTCTGCGTGTATGTCATTAATTAAAGTGAGTCATGGATAAAGTAGAAGCCCTGTGGTAGAGAGGTCGTCTTTATGAGTTCCCCTGTGTGTACTCTATGAGACGTGGTAAATCTTAAGCTGAAAATCTTAAGTTACAGTTGCTGTTACTAAAGTATTTGTTTTGTCTTTGTCTAGTCAGTGGCTCTTGTTGTATTGGGTTTGATTAACTGTAAATTATCCATTATGAACAATTGTGGGTGTGCGTGTGTGTGTGTGCGTGTGTGCGTGCGTACATGCATGTGCATGTGTGTGTGTGCGTGCATGCATGTGTCCGTGTCTGTGTGATAGAGAAAGAAAAAGAAAAGAGAGAGAGAGGGAGAAATAAGTGGTGTGGTCAGAAAGGGAGGAGAGAGAAAGAGATTACCCAGAGCACAGTGGCTGTGAGTGAGCAGGGAGTCGGAAACAGAAGGAGAAACTCGGTGACACTTAAACGCACCCGCTGGAACGGCAAAGCATCGCTTGGCTCCTTTAATGCCCACCTTGGCCTGGGTAAGTGCAGGGTGGAGAAAGACAGGCTGTAATCTGCTGGGGGGAGGGCTGCCAGGACATGCTCCTGTGCCAGATCCCTGAGGGAGGGCTGTACCTTCACTGATCGATGCCCCCTTGCTTTCCACAACCCGCATCCCCCCCTGCCCTCTACCCATATGGAGGAATGCGTTCACTCCTGCATAACATGGAACTGAAGCTCAGCTCGATGCTATACGTACAGTATATTTGGAACACCCATTGAATGTGCCTTCGCCTAATGCTGGTTAAACCGACCTCCTTCAGCCGAGCTGAATGAAATTGAAGGAGGAAAAAAAGGATCTCAACGGGAGTGTTCACTTGAAGAGACAACTGAATCCATCAGTATTACCCACACATGCTCTGAATTTAGCTCCGTATCTTATGTCTTTTGGCACGGCTCAAGAGCTGAAATGTCATATCCCACATGTGCGTTCATTTAAATGGATGCCGAACTCACAAAAA
Source organism: Anguilla anguilla (assembly GCF_013347855.1). Classification (NCBI taxonomy): domain Eukaryota; kingdom Metazoa; phylum Chordata; class Actinopteri; order Anguilliformes; family Anguillidae; genus Anguilla; species Anguilla anguilla. Next base: position 10,433,880 of record NC_049210.1, on the reverse strand, counting down.
AAATTTTTTTCTCTTTTAAGTAACTACAGAGCAGCAAAAGTGACAAAAGCACTAAATATAAAAACTGTCCGCTGCTGATTAGAAGAAGCAGCAGTGAGGTCACAGCTGTGCAACAGTTTGAGTTTCAGCTGAGCGATGGCTATGGTGCTGTGGTTGGACAGATCACCCAGAACACTGCGTTTCAAGCCCTGCGTTCCCAAAGCTGGGATCCTCCTGGGAGGTTTGGGGAGTGATGGGGTGATCTCACTACGTGGCTGTGGGTTGAGGTCATGACTGCGCTGTGTATTGTGGCATTCGGGGTACATGGGCTTGGAACTCTGGGTTTTTTTTTTCAGAGAGCTTCCCTCACCCTCCAGGAAAACACCTCAGTGTATGTGTACTTATGTGTTTTTTTCCCCTTCATAATGTCCCATTCTGTCAAGACCATTACGTACAGTGGCTATTTGGGGTATTTTTAGAGAGGTGTCTTTCTCTCCCAGACCACATGAATTGGAAAGAGCCTCGAACCAGATTACATGGCTGCTCTATGAGGTTTTAATGGTCTATTGAATGCTACTTGCTCTTTGCTGTGTATTTTGGCCTTCCATTTTTTAGGAATTAATTTAAATAAATTAAGGACGCGGGTTTGCATTACCTGCATGCTACAATTGTAGTGCCGCCCATTGGACTAAGAAAGCAAGAGGACCATGGTACTAAGCTCTAAATACACACATATTTAAATGTGTCGTTAGAATGAAATTCAAATCAATTTGTATAAGTTCAGTGAGCTAATCCGAATGAGTTTGCATGGCTTTATACTAACTGCACTGTTCAACAAGGGTGTCTACACACCCCCACCATGTCCTGTTTGGGTGCAGATACTCGTAAAATATTATCCAATCAGTCGGGACAGTAATGGCTTCAAAGATTGAGCTGCCTGGACCCAGAAAACTGCATCTGAGGATGTTGGAAAAGACAGAGGGGGAGAGAGGGGAGTGGAGAAGGAGGGGGGGGGGGGGGGGTGAGAGAGAGAAAGAGTGATAGTGAGGGGGGGAGAGATACATCGTTTTTATTTATGGAGAGTGTGCACATGGCAGCTGAAATGGTTGTATGGTAAGAATAGAAAAATTTTATAATGATATTGATAATAATAGAAATAATAGAAAAACAAGTAATGATAAGTTGCGTAAGTCGCTCTGCATAACAGCGTCTGCTAAATGTCTGTAATGTAATAACATTTTGAGAATGTATTTCGAAACAAGAATGTAAATGAGGATTATGATATGCATATGTTTAAAACACAGTGCTAAGAGCTGTTGATTCCATGTCTTTTATTATGCTCGAGACAGAGTCAGCAGCTTGGAATATCGTAATTACGTTAACTGATATGTTGAGCTTGAGGGCTGAGAGGTGTGCTTTCCCTGAGACACTGGTTAAGGACACTTGCTGGAGTCCAGCCCATCTTGTGTTATTTGGGTGGCCGTGCTGCGGAAGCAGCATCAATTCGATGATGTCACAAAAGCCCATGGCTTAATCCCGGATGTGTCACTGGGTTAACTGGATTACTTTTGTTTTATATTCCCCATGGTGTGTTTGGCACCATAATGGGGGGGGAAGCTATGACATCAGTAGCATAGCACTGGAGTTCCAGTATCCCACACAGGTACCTTGAGAGCAGCTCACACAGTGATTCCTTCAGGCTACATCTTACGAGAACTTTCCAATGTGTAGCAGAGAGGAAAGAAGGAATAATTAGGGACCATTAGAAGGGCCTTTAAAAGAAGGCTTTACAGAGACATGCCGTTTCTTCTAAATTAATCAAACCTCTATTGTTGCCTATAATAAAAAAAGGCCATAGAATGATGGCATTATGGCTAGAGAACGAGGACAGAGAGGAACGAGCGAGTATTGGGAGGAATTGAATCCCACTAACTGAAACCCACAGCTGCTTGCCTCGAGCTATAACTGGCTAACAGGAGATATTAACTCATTCATTTCCCACGGAAAGGTAAATGAACACCACACAGCGGGAACACAATGGCATTGTGTGGAGCCTGAGAGGTGACCAAGGAAAAGAGAGAGAGAGAGAGAGAGAGAGATGGCTAAGGGCAAATTCCCATTACCAGAGCAGGCACTCGCTACCAAAGATGTCAGCCGAGAAATCTGTTGAGCCACGGGCCTCCCACTCAGAGGAAAGCTGTCATACAATGATGACCGCCCCTCCAACCTGTACCCAATAAAACTTCACTTCCTTTTTTCCTTTCCCAGAGGGAGGGTGGGGGTTGCACCTGCTTTTTGTCTTTCACCCTCTGTCGTGTCTGTATTTTACAAAGGGCATTTGTCACTATTTGTTATGTTACAAAACACTTTTTTTCTTTCTTCCTGAACTACATATCTTTAATGGTGGTCAATTCTCGGATAAGTTACTAAAGCTATTTAGTTTCATTCTGACCTTATGATTAGCATTCATTACGCTGGCAAGAAATTGCAAGGTGATGAAGGACAGGCTTTTGCTTTCAAAGTGATTGTCTAGATATTAAAATTAAAAATCCTGGGACAGCTGTAAAATCTCAGCCTGCACTGAACATTACAAGTGTGTGTATGTGTGTGTGCGTGTGTATGTGTGAGTGTGCGTGAGTGTGTGTGTATGTGCGTGTGTGTGGTGTGTGTGTGTGCATGTGTGTGTGTGTGTGTTATGAGCGTGCATGCGCTTTACCTGTTTCTGCCAGTGTTCTGAATGTGCTCAAGCAATAAATGTCTCTTTGCCCTGTTGGGTGATAGCTGAGTGCCTAATGGACAATGGGAACAAGTCCAGACGAAAGCGACGGACTTACTCTGATTATCGATTGTGTGAAGTCTGCCGAGAGCCACCGGAACAATAAAAATAGTTCACGGCAATGGCACATTACTGTTTCCAAGTGGGCCGGCGGAGTGTATCTCTCAGCACTCTGTCAGCCTTGCCTCTAAATTTTCCCGCCTCAGGGTGTTCCGTGTCATTTTAGTGGAAGAATTAAGAACTGCTGCTATTCAAATGCGATAAACCTTTCAATCGCCGATCGTTTAACATGGCCGAACACGGAACCTTGTCATGTTTCTGACGCATATTTAAACTGTTTACCGCTAGTGTGTGCCAACGCTCTGACAAGCCGAAGAATAATGTTCTTTCCCAACATGTATTTAGTTCATAAAAAGGAAGCGTTAGCAGTGGCCAGTAATTGCTATGCGGTGGAGACCCTCTCGACAACAGCACAAGGAGACAACGGCAGCTGAGAGGCTATGCGGCTTCATCAGCACAACACACAAGGCAAATGGTCTCTGAGCATCCATGAAAAGTGGTGTGCATCAATCAAGATGCATATTCTGTAACAAAAGGGAGAACTTGTTTCCTGTCCCGATTCATATTTTGCTATGGAAATTTGCATGTGGTTTTGGGGTTACTGCCTTTAAAGAAGAGTCAAGGTCATTTTTCGACCTTTGTCAATGTAAAATTCAAAATTTTGACCTCATGTTTTGCTTAAAAGGCAACCTGAACCAAAGCTTCATCGGACATAGACGCAGATGTTGTTTCTGCAGTACATTAAGGTTATGTTGCACTTTAGGATGAGGAAATGTATGGTAATTGACATATTTGCCAGCTGCAAATCTCTCTGAGCATGCCTTTGAGGGACCATATATGAGCTCCACCTTCTCATTACTGGAGGAAATCACAAACCGCCCACACGGTGCTCTCCATTACCACCCATTTGCATTTTCTGAGCACCGATTTATCATTTTCTTTCTTCTGCTTAGTGTTCAGTTCAAAGGTGCGCAAATAAGAGCCACAAAGTGTACGGGAATGAAAGCTGCTGTGTATGACCTCATCTCCATGGCAATCCTTGACCCCTACGTGCACCCTACATGCAATTAATAACCTTCACGTGCGCAACATTCGCACAGGAAGTCGCAATATCACACCCAGAGCTTCCCCTCGAACCCGTCGTGCTGTCCAAACACACGCACTCCGTGGCTGTTCTGTCTGCTTCCACGGCCGGAACTATGTCCGCGTCCGACCCGCAGATGTCAGATCGGCGGATCCAGACGGGGCTTGTCTGTTTCACGTCACCCGCCACAGCTTGAAAGGGGCGCCGGGTTTTTCGCCATCAAAGACCTGACCACATCAAAACTGGAGAAAATAGAGGTGGTTTACGAGCAGAAAACAGTGAGTCTAATGGGTTATGGCATTGCCAGATGGACGGCCATACTGACGACCCTGGAAACAGTGGAGAAAAGAATCCTGTATTACACCTCAAATCCCTCTATTCACTAGATGTGTGTTTAATGACTTTAATGCATCAGATGTATTTTTTTTTTTTTTAAATGCTAGCCCTGAGTTAACAAAAATCGACAGGCCAGAAGTCTCAAACTGCATGGCCAGAGGAGGCAGAATTGGCCCCGTTCCTTGGCCGGGCCCATAAAGAGGACGGTAGTGAATCAGCCGGGCCAGATGAACGGCTGCGGCTCGCTCCGGCAAATTCACTGCACGTCTATTTAAACCTACCTGCCGCGGTCAGGCTGTTTCCTGTGTACATTGGGAGTTCATAAATCAAGGAATTTCCTGCTGCCACAAAGAGCTCCGTGTGCACTGCCTCTGCTTCCATGTGCTTGGCACGGCTCAGAGGCGCAGGGAGAACACGCCAGCGGGAGTCATTCAGGAAACCATTTTGTATATTTTCTAAGTGTAAGAGTTTCCCCCTCATTGATATTTCACCCCCCAGAATTATTTATCTGTTTTAAATGGACCTGCTATTACATTATTCAATTATGCGAGTGAATGACGCCACTGATAAGCAGTCCAGGTGAACTCGTGCCTTTTATTAAAGGGAGGTGGTGCAAAGGGTTCAAACTGTTAATTCTTCCAAAAGCTGAACGCCCAATCTGTTCACACCAAACGTATTCCTTCTTTTGTTACCATGCAGTTCCTCATGCAGCGTATTGGGGCGGCATGTTTAAAAACCCTAAAATTGTACTGTTGTTTGAGCTGAGCTGAGAAAAGGGTTAAACTCTGGTGTCCCCTCACAAATTCCTTTGACAGGGATGGTATGCCTAAGCAAAAACTTGTGGAGCTGTATTACAAGCGGCGTCCTTTCTGTGTCCCATAGCCCGCCATTCTACTTCTTTCTCCTTCACACCATGTTTTCCCCCTTCTTCCTTTCCCCTTCCCCCTCCTTCCTTTCTGCTGTTGCATTCTCTCTCTTCTCCCCCTTTCCACCCCTCTCTCTCTCCCTCTATTTCACCACAGAGCTCATTAGTCTCCGTGAGCTTGCTTCACACCTCATTGGCACCTCCATTCACTGCTGTATTTGCTGATAAGCCCTCTTTAGTAGGTCAATGGGACCCATTCAGATCTGCTTCTTTGCTCTCTAAAAAGAATAGGATTGGGGTAATGAACAATTACGTAGATTTATTCCCTCTTTCTTTCTTTTTTGGTAACAAGCTGTGTTAAATGTTTCCTGCTCTGATTGAATATACCTGTGACCTGGTTATGTTATTTATTTTCCTTCCTGCAAATTTTTCATCTGGTTCAAGTTTAGACATCTGCCTCTTCTAAATCGAATTTATAATACCCAGGTTCCGCTCAGCCAAACTTAGGCTGAAAGGAATTTTAAATTACAGCTTTACAACCACAGGTAAAAGTGTTTCATAAATCATACCCTTTGCTGTTTCAGATCTAGTTAGTAATAGCTGCAGTGTGCTCAGAAACATTCTGTTCTCTCCCATTATTTAATTTTACTTACTTCTTAAGTTCAATGGCCAAATATTCTCCAAGCAAGGTTCTACTTGAATTTTCATGGTTGATCAAGACATTTGACATGATTTTTAAGAAAGTTTTGCGGTTTGTGTCACTGAGGTGTCTACACTCCAAATTGTTTTTGCAATAAAATAGGATTTCCTACCCAATTGAGATATACCAGAAACAGGAAACAATCAGGTGTTGCCCCGAAGGACCCAACAGCAGGAGCCGCAAATGCAAACATTAAGACGGCCAATGTGACAAACAGAGCGATCACAACAGCGAAGCCCGTACAGAACAAATAAAATAACCGGAAATAACTGGCTGATAAAAAATCTCTTACTGAGCACTTACTGAGGGCCAGTAGCTGACACAAGAAGTGAAATAATAAAAAAAGGTCTCTGCCAGATTCCGCTCACCACTGCAAAGCAAACAGTTTCAGGGCCGGAGAGCAGAGCTGAGCTTTGTGTACACCTGGCAACTCACAAGTAAAAAACTGAACTGGCTAATTGATCTGATGGAAATGGGGTTGAGCACAGAGGCTATCTGTTGAACCAGGAATGCATCCATCTTTCAACATCCCGGAATTTTGGTTGAATTTTGCTCCATGCTCTGTTCCAGCACTCTTATTTCCAGTACTCTAATATTTTCATTCACTATAAACTTTCAGTTTTTAAGAGTTAGTCCATTGTTTTTTTCTGCAAAATTCTAAAGTAGCATGGATGTTTAAAGCACTATATTTGATTAAAAAGCTCTAGATTGAAAGTCTCATATATATATATTTCAGACGAATTCATACCGTAAGAGGCAAGTTAAAACTTTGACACACATTGTATGTAATCTGAGAGTATTTCTGTGCTGAACCATTTATAAAAAGGATGGATGATGCAATGTCTACACATCTGTTCCACGCTTTTACTCTGTAAGGTCATTACTCAACAGTTATCAGCACATATTCTCTTGTGTGTCCTACTTTCATCTATAAAAGTAAAGTTTCCCCAAATCAGCTAAAGTTCTCAATCTCCCTGTATATTGGTTTGAATTACAAACTTCACTGCTCAGTGTGTTGTGGAGAAACATCTGCTGTATGTATCCAAAAAGTAAAAAATAAGAAAAAGAATGCACACATAGCACATGACTATAAGTCAGATTCCAAATGAGTTTCCTCTATTTTACACTATCGTCTCAGAAGAGGCAGACAGGTTTAAAAATGTCCAGGAACTTGCTGGCTCTTTTTAGTGTCAATGCCAATGCTAGTCCATGCATTCCATCACACTCTCATGTAATGGACAGAATGTTTTCAGTTTTCCACCAATATAATTAAGACTCATGGTTTGACTTTAATTTGCCATTATTTTTATTTAACTTTGAAGCAGCTCTAAAATATTTTGAAACTTTGATTTTAATTCTCAATTTCCTGTAAAGACATCTATCAAATTTTCAGAAAAATCAGACGCGTGATTAGTTGCGTGAATGATGAACCATATTCTTAGTTTCCAGTGACACTGTAAACACGACAAACAATACAAGATGGGAGCTGTCTAAAAGACTGGGAGGAAGCTATGGAGAAATGCGCAGTCATTACTTAGTGAAATTAGGATTTATTTGAACGAGTCACTTTTTTTCCTTTGAGAAGGAGATGAGGCATTATAAAGCAATGGACCAATATCAGTATTTCCACATTAACAAAATCGACTGTGATCTATTTTTTTTTTTTTTTTCGATAAACAGGACAATCTAATTGTTTTCAAAGTAAATGTGAAGCCACATCAGTGTGTTAATAATGTTGTGCTCTCAGTGGACAACATTAATTTTACCTGTTTTGTATCGCGTCTGTTCTGACTCATCTGAAATGTCTTTGTGCATTTTCCTTACATTTCCAGAACCAATGTCTGGTTTTTTTATCTAGCCCATTCATTTAAGAGGAAAACTATGACCGAATACAACATGCCAATTGGTAATATGAGCGAATAAAGACGTAGGCTACTAGTAATTTTCCCTTTTTGTGAGTGCATGTTCTTTACAGTTGTCTTTGTGGAAACTAGCAGTGAAATGAAGGATGAGCAGAAATGAAGAAAACTGGTGCTACTCTTCTACATCATGCCACTTACGTGTATGGTTCTGGTGGATGTTTTGTCTTTATTGATTACTGCTGCAGTGCTCAAGTTTGAAGCAATCATATTATGCATAATTAATTGCAGGTTGACTGTAATAAATTCATTTGAAAGGGATTCAAATGCAAATTTTAAATAGCTGCAAATTGCTTGTAATGTAATTAGCTAAAAATATACTTCATGTCGTTCAGTAATTCTGAATTTTATGAGAATACACACTGCCCCTACTTAGTGTTCAACATTATTATGAGCCTCTTGCTGTAACACCATTATGAGTCTCTTGCTCTGGATAAGTACTGAAAGCAGCACTGCACTAATGGTAATGTGACTAGTTATTACACATTCTCATACAATCTGGGTATCATTAATTTCAATATCATTCATTACAATATCATTATTCTAAATTCACACTCAGCTGCAAACCATTCCAGTGTGCACCGAAGGAGGTGTACCAGGCACACTCAGATGGGAGGAGACCCAGGGGCAGACCTAGGACACACAGGAGGGCTTATATCTCCCCTCTGGTCTGCTCTGGGATCGTCTTGGGATCTCCCAGGAGGAGTCGGAGGAAGTCACTGAGGAGATGGACGTCTGAGTTGCTCTGCTTGTACTGTTGCCTCCATGATGGATGATCTCTGAATGGATACTCTAACTTGGAAAGATTAAATTAGCAGCTGCTGGGTCAAATTCCTATTTGATACCTTTCCAACATACGGTTTAAAACATTTGTCTATTTATGGCAGCTGTGCTTGGCCACAGTGCGCAAGCAAAAATGCACTGATTCCTCCTTCCACAAAATCATAATAAACACTCCTCCTTTTGTTCATGCCACTTTTGGTCATGTCAAGGTACATGCAGAGGTATTGCAAAAAAAAAAAAAAAAAAAGTTCAAAACTCACAGGCATGTTGAGGTATAGCTGAATCTGGGCAAATGTAAAAAACAATATCATACTGGACAGTGCGCTGATGACTGACCTGTCGAGACCCAGTCCGAGATATACTTATGGTAATGTGGTATGGCTGAATCAGAGTAGTGTAAACATGAGTGCGCACGACACAGCACGCTAAAGACTGTAGCTGTGCTAAAGAAGTCCCATAGAAGGTAAACTATCCAGCTAACTAATTTTCATGTTTTATTTTTAATGAATGTACCACTGTTGGGCATATTGGTATATAGTCAGCATGATAATATCTATTTTTAATTAAACGTTTCATTAAATGTTTTAATTAAACACTGCTGCTGCAGTTGTTTGTATTCTTTTGAGTTGTAGACTCAAAGTAAACACCAGTAAACACTGTTTGTCAAACAAATAATGTGACAGCACACAATTTAGTTTGGCTCTCCAGGATTAAACAAATTTGATCTTTATGTAATGTTTGTCTGATTCCAATTGAACCTTGCCATCAAAAAGTTTATTATAGGCCATTATAACGAATGAGAGTAAAGGGTAATATCCTTTGTTAAAATCGGCAAAGTAACTTCAACAGACATAGCCAAATACAGCTTTATAAATGCTGACTAAGGACAGACTAATCTGATGCCATTAAATAACAGCATTTGTACGCCATAACGTTCTATATTTAATCGCAAGGTGTTGCATGTTCTAGTGGTACAAACTCTAAATGTAAATTGTGGGGAGCTGTCAAAGTAGGCTATAAGAAATGTACAGTAAGATAATGGCACCGGACAGTGTACGTATACGTTCACAAATGTATAAGTATTTTGTTTACACTTTGCTACACACCGCATTGATGAGGCATAGGCTTCTAACATCGACTGAACATCATAGTGATTTTCTCTTCATTGAGCTACTTTTCTGCTTAATTCAGTCTGTGATACAACTACCACTTGAACATATAGGTTCCGATGGAAAGCTTTTTCTTAGTAATTTTTCAGGTTTCCTATGTCTAAGTATGTTCTTATGACATTTAACATACAGCGTACATGAATAATAGGCAGACAATTGAACGTTCCATATTCCATAAGCACAGCATGACGCACCTCTGTGGATTTAGCTGCTATTAAAACTACAAGACCCACAATACCAAGTGGATGGGTTGTGTCTGGGCACTGAGGTGTATGGAGGATGGTTTGGAGGCAGGTTAACTTCGTCGAAGTGGTTATACGTTCACAGTGTGAAGGCAGGGGGCAGGCCTCCACGAGTCCGGAATCTCGTTGTGTCTGTATCGTTTGAACAGTTGGGGGAGGTCTAAGATAGTCGGAGATGCGAATGGGAAGTTAGGTAAAGGAGCGTGCTTTGTAAAGTAAGAAGAAAAAAAACACTTCTCACACGGCGTCTTTCATGGCTTATTATTCAAGATTTTTAAACAAACTTGTGCGAAAGTAGGTTGAGCTTAATCGCAACATTTTCATCAAGGACTGGGCTGTTGAATCACCGCTCCGCAAAACTGGGTACAAACTTATTTTGAAGACGGAGCTTGTCTCGCAAAGCCGCTTCCCAAACAATAAAGCTGAGTGGAGTTTCTCCCACGTTTTTATCGTAAGGTAAAGCCCTTTCTTTGCGTCGGCATCAAATGCATCTGTTTTTATATTTTACACATTTTTCCAACTAAAACATTCAGCCAACTTGTCGTCGGAATGAAGATGTGCGTTTTTTTGTTGTTTTTTTTTATAGCCTAAACGTACCGCGTTGAAGCTGATTCCGTGTGCTTTGATTTTTGTGCCTCGTTTCTTTTCATTTCGGGGAGTGGAGAAAGTCAATTAAATCGAGAACTGTGTACTCGCATTATAACATTTTCCTTTACATTCCCAACAAATCATTTGGTAGCTTTGGAGCGGGATATACAGTCATCAAACAAGTTTTTGCGTTTTTCTTTTAGTACATTACACAATCTCGGATTCAAAGTTTTTGTCCGTCTAGAGGAGCGTGGTGTCTCTCACTCGCCTGGCAAAAGGTAAGCAAGCTCTCATCCTAAACGTTATTTCGGGGGCAAATTATACTTTATGTCCATAGAACCTGAAAATTATCACGGTCATGTGTTGTAACGAAGACAGTATTGCCTCAGAGTCGAAAGGTGCATAGTATTTCAGCAGCGTCGGGGCTCATGAAGTACACTTCTCATTCCTTGGCCCTGCACATTTGTTTGGCGCAAAATCACGATTAAACAAACATGTGCGTACTTTTAATATTTACGTTCCGAGAGACAATATTTGTGTTTTCTTTAGCACAACCATATATGTTTGTAGTCTCCTGCACGGGGATGATGCGCTTTTTTTTTTTTACCCAGGAATGGTTGCAATGTAGCCTAAATCTCATAGCCTAGTGTTTTTTTTTAGTGGAGTTATAATATTAGACCGTGCTGTAAGCTAACGGCTCAGTCATCAGTAATGTCTCTGCAGTTGTGAAAACCGCATTTGTGGCAAATAACATTATAGCATTTTGAGTTGTTCGGGTTGCTTTTGTAACAATTTCGTCTGTGTCTTAGGAAAATTAAGCATCTGGACCGGCCGTCTCCTATGGTACTCGATGTAGGTGGCGTTTGAATGTTGTTACAGGCAGATCGCGATCTACTTTGAAGGGTGGCTTTGTGGGCTAAAATATGTGCCCCAACACTTGTTGCATTTTTCGACAAAATGCGCGCATTTATTTTTTCGTGCTGGCGTATGAAACGGGATAGTAGTAAAAATAAAATAGATAGTAGCGTCCAAACTTTAATAACAGTAAAACCAAAACATAAATGAAATAACCAAATGGTTTTGAAAATAATGACTGAATGCCTCACCCTTCTAAACATGTCTCTATGTAATAGCCTATTTCAGTGAATATATTTCCGATTTTTTGTGACTACATCTTAACGGAGTGTATTGTTTTAACATGATCCTAAAGGCGTGGAAAACTTTATAAGTATGTGTGTTTAGTCTTACTTGGACTATTATTACAGTGGTTGTAGCTTGGTTTACTTTTCTTAGTCTGGGTGTTATGCAGTTGTTTGGGTTCCACATGGGTGAATTTAACTACGTAAAATTTTGAAGAAGGCATGATCAATATCAGTGGTTTCTACTGTAAAATACGTTTTAATCGGCAAAGAACAGAATATAGCTTGGGGTTAAGCCTGCCCTGCTCGTATTGGTTTAATAATGTGTTTGTTGAATGGAATAATTGGCATTGTAGCTCTAAATAGATAGGCCTGTGCTCGAAAATTTTCAGTCGCCTTTTGATTGATCGTCTGTTCTTTCCCCTCCCCCTTCTACTTTTATTCCATACATAATGACTTGAATTCTTGTGCTTGTGTGATGGTCTTTAGCATATCAATGCCATTAACATCACCATTCAGTTCGGGTCGTCACGAATTTGCATGTTAAAACCTTAAAACTCTGAAAACAGAGGTACCCTTTAGCTTGTGCCCCAACTGATATTTAGATTTTAAATTTAAGTACCAAGTTGTAATTCTGCGTTTTGAGCGACAAGGTCCAGCCATTGCTGAGCACGAGCGTTCCTTGTCAAGTCCTATGAAGCTAGTTGAAGCCTCGGGTCTTTTTAACGTGAAGGAACACGCTTGTGCCAGTATGCGCTCATCTGAAGAGAGCAAGTTTTGTACAACCTGTTTTGTATGTCCGATTTTTTATGCTTAATTCCTTTTCATAATGTCACTCCCTTAATGCACGGGAGATCATTGTCGCCTCCCTCCAATAAGTAAACAGAAGTGTCCAATTGTAACGCGGTTTTTGTTACAGCTCTGAAAAGGGATGGCATGAATTAACTAGTTAATGTCTGTCTTATTACTGGACCTCAGACGGAGTATTTTAAAAGTCACGGGGACAGACATGACGTAAATTATCTGGCTGTTGGTTAGATAATAACGAAACATTCCTGAAATGCTTCATGGCCTAACTGAACGAGCTGAGATTAGATTTATGTTATCATGGGTTTTATGTCAATTACCCTTTCACCTTTGAAGGACAGTCTTCATGAAGATCCATTACCTGCATGTTCTTATTAGTACTGGTCATTTGTGCAAAAGGAAATATTTTGCATGCTCAGTCTGGAATTAAGTATATTGCACAGTATCTAGTTACCAGAAAATTGTCAGTACTGTGATGAAAATTTTATGAAGTACTCAAAAGGGATTATAGCTGTAGGTTTGAGGGGAATTATATACTGTTGTGCAAGTGCACTGGAATAGAAAAATGTCTTTAATGTGTCCGCCCTTGTGCCTCAGTAATACATTTCTAAATATGTTTGTATTAAATGCTGAGATTTGACTTGGTTTAACTGAGAAACAGTAGTTGGACATCTATATTTAATCTTCTACACTTGGCTCTTAACTAAAACATTTTACAGAAAAAATAACAAGTAATTATGGCATCATACATCAGGTTTTTCCTCCGATTTCCCCAGCTGAACAAGCTGTAACACGCTGCCACAGTGGATTTGATCATGCATCCCTGTTGAAGTAAATTGACTTTCAATAAGTGTGTGGTTAATTTGTGACATGCAGTCCAGATATGTTAATAATGGACTGTCCCCATCTCTGCAGTTTATGAAGGGCACCCAAAACAGTCTGTCTAGAGTAGGGGTCCCCCATCTTATCCAGAAAGACCCTGTGTGGGTGCAGGCTTCTGTTTCAACCAAGCAGTAACACACCTGATTCTACAAATCAAGGTCCTTACCAAAGCTTTTAGTGCTTGATGAGTACCCACACCATCCTTTTCTGGATAAGATTGAGGACCCCTGGTCTAGATCATGAGCTTTTAAGACAAGGGATGTTGTGATGAAGGCTTGCTTGCCAAAACTTTAACAGTGTGCTGGATTAAATCTTCATTTTTATAGCATTTTATCAAGCGTGTCAGTCTCGCTCTGTCAGAGGTTTTCCATTCCCACAATGCAGTGCAGGCTCTTTAAATGGCTCCAGCTAGCATGTCGCAGAAAACTGGTGTATTAATCAGCCTTTAAAAGCAAAAGCAGTGTTTTGTACTGTTGATATGGATGGCTCTTGGGTATATCAAGAGGAAGGTCCTCTTGTTTATCTGATGTGACCCATGGGAAGGCAAGCAGTTGGTCTAGTTGGCTCTGATTCAAATTGGTTTCAATGTAAAGAATGGCACCACATACTAGTGCACATTAAGAAATAGGTCATTTTTATTTTGTTTCTGTGGATGCATTAAATGCATAACTGCAGATGTGCTTTTTAGTTAGCCCACCTTCCTCCACCCAATTAAATGGCATCCGTTTCAAGATTTCATTTGTCCCAGGCCTTTTAATTTGGTAATTGTTGCAATTATTTGTGAATTGGATAGCTTTAGTGCTGCTCCTCGTGCTTCTAAACGTTTTTATAAATGCTCTACCTTGAAACTGAAAACTGCAACAGACCTTGGAAGATATAAGCCTATTTAAGCCAATAATTACATCAATTAGGGAAATTGGCGTGGATACTATCAACTATGGCCTTGGAGGACTTGACCAGCATTTACATGGCAGGTCAGACATTTATACTGTATTTTAATATTGTCCACTGGGAAAGTATTAGAGCTTTAAGCTCACTGAACCATTTTTGTCAAGACCTGCTCAAACCCAGGCTGCTGTTTCTGATGATGGCAGTGTTTGTTGTTGATGGGATTCATTGGCTAACTGACACCCTTATGCACGGCGACTTGTACCGTGTGAGTCACCAAACGTGCACGGTACAAAGTGCATGGAAACAAGCACAGTGCATCATGTAATCAAAGCTCAGCGCATGGACTGATAAATTAAAACAGTCACTGGGATAGTACACATTGCCACAGTTACATTTTTGGTAAATCTAAGCTGTCCTTTGAGATATTATGTAAAATCTCCATTTCTGGTGATCAGTGCGATGGAAAGTAGACAGTGTGAAATGATTGCCCGGTCCCTCCATTATTACTGCATTTTTTAAAAGCATGCAGCCTTCTTATGTGAATTTTACCATTTTGCTGAGCCATGTGCATTTTGCCCTCCCTGAATGGCTGTAGAATGGAATAATACGGAAGTGCCATCCCGCCAAGTCTGGGATCAAAGCTCTTGGGGTTGATTCTCCACACTGCATTAGCATTTGATGCACTGCCCTGCTTTAGCAATTTTCCTTGACATCACCCTGTGAGCATTGATACAAATGACTCTGTGGGCAACCCTCCCAAATGATTATAGAGGAGGATGAGGATTGGGGGGGGGGGGGTGGCTAATGAGAGAGAGGGAAAGGGAAATATGCAAATCAATGGAAGTGACTCATTCAGAGGCAGCCCAGGTCTGCCACAGCACAAGAGTAGTAGGTTGGTAGTAATTGGTCAGCCTTCATGAGAATCTTATTCTTATTTATGCTGAAGGTTGTGTACCCACAGACTACACGCATTTGCAATCTGGAGGGAAACCCCAGTTCTAGCCACTCAGGGGCCTTGCGAAGGCTGGTGGTGATTCATCACTTCCTGGTTACCTGGAGAGGCTCCAGGAAGGCCCAGTCACTGTGCTGCTCCACCATTCCCCAAAGAGGAGTTGTGCACTAATGCCCCTGGATGGACCGTGCCTGAGTCACCCACCGTGTCCATGACTCCACTCTCAGACAAGTGCTCTCTGTTAGTGCTGTGCCATGCGCCGGTTGGGTTTTTTTTTTTTTTGTGTATTGCTCAGAGTATCACTTTAAATGTAGCTTAAATGAGAAGGCGTGGATGGATGGCCAGGCAGAACTGCAGTCTCGAGGGCAGAGCTCCCCTGTGAGCTTACTGTTGAGCTTTGTAAAAGAAGGAACATAATTTTCCCTGCCTGCAACTTAAAGGGTTTGAGCAGAAGAATGGTTGCTTATGGTTCATATCAGAGCTGTTTTTATAAAGGTTTGTTTAAAGACTTCCAGCACCCAGTGGTAGGTGACTGCACCACAGACACCAGTTTATTTTTCTTTCTGCCTTCGACCAATCTTTAAAGGATTTAAAGGCAATAAATATGGAATTTTATTGTTTAATGGTTGTTAGAATTCAGGCTACACTTGTAAAATGGATTTTTGGATAGGAATTCATTTTTGTGGTCACAGTTTGGATCAAATACCATCCAAAACAAGTGTTTTACAATGCCAGATTTTCAACTGGAGCCTCGGATTATTAACTGTGGAATGCAGGTTGAGTTCTGCCCTGCAAGAAAAACCTCCAAGGAGCAGGGCTGTTTGGACTGAGTTAGAGAGAGGAAGCTCCTGAGCGCATGTAGGTATAGGCCTAAGTGCTGGAAAGCAGGGAGCTTTTACCGGAACACTCCAGCAGCTGTTGGGTGAGAATAGGCATACGGAGAGGGGGGGGAGGGGGGGAGGGGGGGGGGGGGGGGGGGGCAAATTGTGGCATTGGTTTCTGAATTAAGCCTCATGGAGTCTGACCCCCCCCCCCCCCCTCCCCCCCCCACCCCAAATCACTCTGCACAGTAGACTGGTTCTGAAAGTTGAGAAATGAGTGGAGGCAGGCTCCCTGTCTCAGAAACAAACGTAGAGCTGAGGAATTTTATGCATGGATGCTGGCGAACAGTAATTAGGGGGCTGGGGCCAGGCTCCAAGTCTGTCCCTCTGAGCACACTAGGGCAAGAAAAAACAAATCCCGACATTTAATTATTATTAAGAGCTTTTCAAATTAACAGCTAAAAATAGGCACCCATAACGGGCCTGCCTGCCTCCCAATCCCATGTAGACCGCTTAATGCGATTGCTCGGAGAAAATGGGCTGGTCTGTTCCCTCGTTTCCGTAAACTGGAGTTAATGTCGGCTAAGCCCCTTTAATGGCAGGAATTCTTGTGCAGTGCCGCTTCATTACACTAAATTGTTTTTAATCTTTTTACTCCTGAGCCAGAAGTTTTTTTTTTTTTCTTCTTTCTTTCCCCCAGTTAACTTTTTGTTATTCGCAGTTCGTATCCCATTTACGTGTTCCCCTCCACCCTTCTTAAGAAAAGAGATTGTTTCCATGAGCTGGAAGCTTGCGCTGTTATTCATTCTTTCGCATGTTTATGTGTGTCTTTGAAGATTACAGACTGTTTATGTAAGATGCAGGTGATGGAGGAAATGGTCATTCCTCTTAGAGCTCTATTGCCTGACGTTTTTAAAATGTATTATTTTTTTGTTAATGACTATTCAGAAAATGGCTCCAACAACAAAACTCATTTCAAATTCTCTGATTCTCAGCCTCTTGTGTACCGTCTGCTCTGGAACAGTTTACGATGAAAACGACCTGGGTATTTATATTGGAGTTAATCAGCACAAACAAACCAAAACGGGAGTCCTCCATCTTAGAATCCGTGCCCACCCACACCTGTATGTCTGAGAGTGAAGTGGCCCCCTGCCTTTTGTTTGAGTCCCAGTGTTCGTCCTAGTCATGTGCCAGCATCTGGTCTGCTGTGCTGTGGTCTCGTTACAGACACACCTTGCCAAAGCAAACATTACCTGAAGTAATAATTCATCCCATGGAAATGGTGTTGCTTCTGTTGTGCTCTGGGCAAGTCTATGCGGTCTGTGCTTTGCCAGACTCTGGCCAGCTCTTCGTTCTCATTTCATTACCATTAATGTTTTTATTGTGCTAGGAATCGGATTCTTTCATTGCACTGAGCACAAGCCCTCCTCGCTGTAATGCGATTCCCATAGAAATGTTATTTGCAGGAGTAGGTTCTGTAATTACTGAGGGCGAATCCTGATTTCTTAAGTTAGCTTTTCACTTCAGCCGATTACGATCAAACACATTTTATTATGAGGCAAGCAGTTAGTTGGTAGGCTATTTATAGCATATTTATTTGTTTTACTTTAGCTTGGATTAAGTTCTGCAGTGTTAGGCAAACATCAGATAAGATAAACTTTATAGAACCCCTCTAGAGTAATGTTTTTCTCTGCATTTGACCCGTCCTAGTTACTTAGGTGCAGTGGGCTGCCACAGTGCAGCGCCCAGGGACCAACTCAATTTCTGAGGCCAGTGCCTTGGTCAAGGGCAATGGAAGGAGTATACGTACCCTGACATGCAGGTCTTTCATGGAGGCAAAGTTAACAAAATGAACACATGAAAAGGAAAATAAAATACTTATCAATGGAATAATAGTTTTAAGTAAAACATTTTTGAACAAAATGCTCAAAACATCATGCTTTCAGTTGAGTTTGCTTGTCTGAATAGGGAAAAACAAGAACAAAAAAAGTACTGTAACTCATAACAAGTTCTGAACCTGTTTCAACTCGACTGATCCCCTCTTTGTGATAGCAGCATAGTAAATATAGTGTTCCCCTCGCTTTCATCTGTTGACTTGTGATTCTCTCCCAGTTTTCCTCACATTTTTTATGAA
Organism: Anguilla anguilla; assembly: GCF_013347855.1. Taxonomy (NCBI): domain Eukaryota; kingdom Metazoa; phylum Chordata; class Actinopteri; order Anguilliformes; family Anguillidae; genus Anguilla; species Anguilla anguilla. Next base: position 10,415,753 of record NC_049210.1, on the reverse strand, counting down.
TGTTAACGTTAACGTTCAGGTACATCGTATGGCAAAATGTGTTTTGGGCCTCTGTAAGGAGACCACTGGCAACAATGCTCAGAATATTCCAATTTCAGGATCTAATAAGTGAATGTTGCAGCTTCAAAGCCCTCTGGCTCAGTTGGCTAATCTTCAGGGCAAAACTCGAATTCTTTTAAATTCTTTTTAAAATTGGAATCGTCTTGTCTGCGTAACTGACTAATGTCTGAGACGGTTACAGTGATCTAACAACTTGATGAATGCTGGCAGGCATTTTCTGTGGCTGTGGGACTCCCTTCTGTAGAATCTTGTGGGCCATCAAGTGTGCCGAAGGGCACTGTTGCCAGAGGTTTGTTTGTGTGCCAAGAACAGGAAAGGAAAGAGTGGCAGTTACTTTATTTTAACATTAGAGGTTCTGTATGGGTCCCGAGGAGGACAGGTTGTCAAGAATGTACTGTACCTCTGTGCTGTTTAGTTGATAATCCCCAGCAGTAACCGAAAAGAAAGAGGGGGGAAAAAAAGCTTGTTCTCTTCACTTTCTTCTTCTTGCTTGTTTTTATTCGGAATAGCTGCTAATTGCCCAGGTCCCGGATACACTAATGAAAAGCAGCAAACTCCCATTGAGTGCTCTTTTAATTGCTGCTTCCTGTCTGCCTGCCCTGCTCAGCAGAAGTCTTCATTGAGCCAGGTTTCTCCATGCAGTCCTCTTTTTAAAAAATGGCAGTTTGACCGTTGGTGTTTTCACTTGCTCCTGTGGGTGCTTTGGAGTGCAACCTGTGAACACAGATGTAAAGTTAAAGTTGGAAACTGGTATTTTTGCTTCTCCCCAGTCCTGTTCTCCCCTGTGGGGCATGTAATCTGACATAGTTGGCTCAAAGGCAATAGTAGATGGTAAGGTAGATATTTTGGCACTTGCTGGGTTCCTGACATTTTAAGCAAGAGCATCGACATTAATTTGTCCAATTAGCTTTCAATAATATTTGTGTATTAAAAAGTGCATAATATATAGCACTACTGGTTCCCCTTTTCATTGTTTCATTGAGTCATAAATGCTGTCTCTTGTGTTCTATTTGGATTATATAATGCACTGTAGTCAAGCTTAGGGACTGTCCCCAAATTCTGTAGCCTGAAGAACTTTGCTTTCCACCTGTTTCCCTTGTACCGAGTCTTGCGCAACTTTTCAAATTAAAAAGTCGGAGGTTCCTCTATCCCTCCCCACAAACCACTTTGTTAATAGTGGCGTAGTGATGAGTGCTCGGGGAGCGCGGTTGGCCACGTGCGCGGCGGACTTCCGTCCGTCTGGCAGCTGACTCGGATTCTTGGAGGCTGACCGGGCCGTGACTCACTCCTCACGGGCCTGTGATGACCCTGCTCGCAGTACCCCTGGGGAACTGCCGATCTGACTCAGTTGAAATAATGCCAAGTCATTCATAGAAAGGGGGGGGGGGGGGGACACGGTTTACACTGAGAAGCCTGTTTAAGTGGAGCACACAGGAAATCCAGTCGTACCATCTTTTTGGCAGGGGGGAAGATGGCCGAAGATCTGGGTAGCCTGGCTCCCGGCGTTGGGTGGATCAGGTTCACTTGCGAGCCTCCCCCTTTGGGGCCTCATTTGCCCCAGTGATTTGGTAACAGAAGGCCTCTCTGCGGCACAGCGATTTGACCCACAGCGGGTTTCCTGCGCAGTGCGCCGCTGAGCAGGCTCCGCCCGGAGTGGAATGCGGGCCTCGGCTCTGGGTTTAGGACGTCTTGTCCCTCCGCATTAGCTAGCCGGACGGGGACGAGCTTGAAGCTCTCCGTGCTCGGCGCGGACCTGTGTGGGTGCCGGCGGGGAGCCCGCCCTGTGTTCCCTGGGCCCGCTGTGCTCATGAAGCCGCTTTGTTGGCTTTTACACGGACCGGTCCCCATGATTTTTCTTCCTTAAAAAAAAAAAAAAAAACAGGGTTGTCGAGAGGCTAAAGAGGGGAAGATCTGAGACACGCATTAGTAATGGCTTAACCCTGTTAACCCCCCCCCCCCCCCCCCCCCCACCTGTTTCAGTTGGGCTCTGCTCATGATTAAGCCTTTGTTGTGAACATACAGGCTCACGGCAATAGATGTGTGGACTGTATGCTCTCTTAGAAAGACCAGTTCATGTCTGAGAGCTTGTCTGTATTTTCTTACAGTGCTTTGAAACGGTCAGATTCAGAGAAAAAGCGTTGGGTTTTGTGATGAGGTGGAAGTAAATTTGGCTGTCATTTTTCACAGTTGTAAATAATCATTACACGCAGCCCCCCCCCATGGCTAGCATTTGGAAACCGTCTCAGAAAGCAGGATACTCGACAGCAACTCGGGGCAAATGGCAAATGAAGGAAGGGGGGCCAGGGGGGGGGTAAAAACAACTCCAAGGTGAGAGATCTGTGGAGTGTGATGTGTGGAAGCGGAGGAACGGCAGCTCCTGGGTGTCGTGTAACGGAGACCCTGAAGGAGTTTGAGTGGTCCCAGCTCCTTCTGAGGGATTCCAGGGAGGTGGGTGTTAAATTCCCTCCCACCCCGCCCCCCTCCTCTCGTCCCCTGGCCAGGTGCTGTGGGGGTGATGGCATTAGCAGATGTGTAGCTCCGGGGTGCCCTACATCAACATCCCCTCACACCCCACTCCCGGGACGGAGCGACCAAGCGTAGCCCATTTGGGCGAGAACAGACCGCGTGGTGATATGGAAGGGGGGCGGGGGTACTCTGCAGGGCCTCTTTTTGGGGGAGTAATCGTGGTATGTCTCTGACGGTCAGGTCGTTCCCAGAGGACTTCTCCTCAGCTTGTTCTGCAAGCTCCTTTCTTATGACCACATGGCTGCGGTCCCCACAGTGTGTTGGTCCCCCTCTCTGTACTCCCATGTACAGTAAATCTGCTCCTCTTTAATGGCTTCAACTGCTCATGTGTGATGCTGCAAGTAACTTTGGGTATTAGGAAACCAGAGGTAGGGGAAACATTAGTGTAAAGCCACATTTCAGCTAAAGCATTACAGACAGTTTGCTGTGTTTAGTGTTGTGGGGATTAGTGGTCCTACACAATGATTCATTTTATGACAACGCACTCTGAGAGACTCGTCATGTCCCAGATATTCCAGGCATTTATGACCAAGGCCAGAGGCGCCGAAGATTTGCAAACAGATCTTGATCAGCATGCTTTTGATAACAATGGTCTCTCCCTTTCCCTGTTATTCCTAGGAATAAGCTGCCAATAAAACTTAACCTTTGTATGGTGCTGTTTTCAGTTCCTGAAAGATATCGAGAGCCCTATTCTAGGATTGGATCACATCTCTCGTGGGGATATCAAGAGAATGTAATTTGATAAGGCAACAACAAAAGAAATGTTATGTGCAATAAAAACCTGTGTGTCCCAGTTTGGTTTAGCACACAAAAACAAAACACTTTCTTATTTACGGTTTGCTCTACCTACTGACCGATTGCTACTGGGAGGAAAGTTCAGAAAATCCATATAATCAAACGTAATTTTATTTATTTACCTGTTTATTTCCGAGCTCAGCTGTAAGCACATTTAAGCAGACTCCGGCAAGCCCTGAGGCCTTGAAGGCTAAAGTACACGCTGTCCTTGTTTGGCATACTCTGCCAAAACATCAGCATTTTGTGCCAGCGAGAGGGAAACGGCCATGTAATAGCACCATAAATGATTCCTCCCCGCAGGCTGTGTTCTCTGCAACCTGATGATATACGTGTTGTTTGAGTCATCAAAACCTCAACCCCCCCCCCCCCCACCCCCCTCTTATCTGTACTGGGACGCAGTTCTGTGTTTTTTGTATTGTGAATGAAACGTAGTATTATTGCGGATGTGTGATATCAGTCGACACACCCACCATACTTCGCGAACAGTTGTGAACAGAAGTTGGGTGTATAGGAGTATAGGATTGTGCTGATTTACAGCACAATCTTATACGCCTTTGCCATTTTGATACATCCTTAGTTTTGCTATTGTTTTTGGGTACGGAACCCGTGGAATGTAAAGTCTGTGCTTTAAGCTGTATTCCAGTGTGCCTCAGTTTTAACCCGAGCAGATGGAATTTGCCACAATATGGCTAGCTTTAGGAGGTCAAATATTGAAAAGATGACTGTCAAGTCTTGCTGTGCTAGCTAGGCACAGAATTGTACATCCTGGCCACCTGCCATGTGAAAAATCCAACATGGGAAATCCATGCCAACTAGCATTATAAACTTGGTAGTCGGCGCCTTAGGCTGCATGTCTTTCATTTAGTATAATTAGTCTTTTGTCTGTGAACTCGAAGGCGGCGTCATGCGCTGACTGGGTTTTGAGTTTATGGGGGCAGAGTTGTGTTTACTGTGCGAGGGTTTTAAACAAAGCTTTAGACGTGCTACCCCAGCGCACATCTATTGACCGTGCCTTTAGAATGTTCATTGGGTTTTCCCTCGTATCTCAGTGACCTAGACTCATAAGGCCACCTTTGTAGCTGGAGTCGTTGGAATTTCCTTATAGGTGCTTGCTTTGGTATTGTGAATGCCGTGGTCTTCTAAAGGGAAAACTGCTGGTACGATACACAGAAGTGGTACATTTCATTCTGTTAAAACTATAGGCTCATTCATAGTATACAGAGGTGGTCTTTCAACTCCTTGTATCATTGTTCAAACAGACCAAAAATTTTTTTCACACCAAGCATTTAATCTCACTCGACCCTTACTTTTTCTTTTTTTCTTTGTAGCTAGGGGCTAGTAGCCATTATATAATCTTTAAGTGATTGTTAAACTGAATGATGTGAACTAATATAAATGTTAATTCAGAATTTTTACAGAATTTGTGCTGATCAGCTTTGTCTGTAGAAAATTATTAGTTTCAGCATGGAAAGATGGGCAGCTGCATGCAGTATACGAACAGCACACATAGCTACTCAAAGAAGAATGGTTCGGTGTACGTGCCATAGTTCTCAGTGTGTAGTTCATTGAAATGAAATGAAATAGGTGCTTGAATGAGCCATTTCTTATGGCCACAGCCCACAGAATCAGGAGTTATGATAACTGAATCCTTGTGCCCTCTGTGTTTCCAGGCTGTGGAAGTGAATGGCCTACTGCTGATGCCCCAGCCGTCTGGATGGAGAGTTCCCAACAGCTCCGCCCCCAGCAGTAGCGCCTTCAACAGGATGTTAGCGTCGTGGAGCCTGCTGCTCCTCTGGGCACTCGTTTCCCAGTTCTCCCTGTCCCTGGCCCGCCCTGCCACCAGTGAGCAAGGTAGGACATCTTCCCCATCTCCCCAACTCTACATGTATCTATCTCTCTCTCTATCTCTTATCAAACTATCAATGTCTCTATCTAACTATCTGTATCTCTTAACTATCTCCATCTCTTATCTATCTCTTACTATCTATCTGTCTAAATATCTCTGTCTAACTGACTATGTAACTGTCTGTCTCATAGAAGCTTAATGTGGTTTTTGTGGGTCTTTATTGTGATCTTTAATAACCTTATTTATTAACCAGTAGAAAAGACATGCCTAATCTACTATGGACCAACACACACAGCCCTGATGGACTGTAAAAAAAGAAAAGAAAAGCCATTGCAGATTAGCGTGAAAGTCACTTCGGCAAAAATATGGGGTGGAGTACAACCTACACCTGGGATTACCATTATTTGGTCCTGGGCTATCAAGTTGCAGTGCTCTGGGTATGAAGTTATACAGAGAAGTTGGGGCATTTTTTTATTTTTAGAAAATTGAAAACTGTGCCACATTTCTTTTAAGACAGTCCTTAGAGAATAAAAATGGACTAAACGATGAATATTTTGTCCACCCTTGCCTATTATTTTGTCAGACCTAATTGCCTTATTGGTGAATAGTCATGTTCTGCTTACTGAAGAGTGATTTGGGCACACGCAATCTGTGCCATCGCTTTATTCATTTTGGATGAATTTGTTCCTTTCATTGTAACGCATTGAACTCATTGTGAAGCATTTGGAATGATCTGTCATCACAGATGAACCGCCTCTGTGGTTTCATTGCCGCAGTCAGTAGTCATCTCAATCAGGCCTACGCCGAGTCTAAGTCACCATATCCGATATCTGTTAACATTCCAAATATTAGCTTGTCTCCATAGTTTGGCGCCTTAATCTGCAATTGCTGTTTGTTCTAGTTGTCGAGCACTTTGAATTGTTTTCTGCAATGGATGAAAGCGTTTAGCATGTGGCGGTAGCTTTAGCTGCCTATTTAGGATTCACACCAACTTAGTCTTAGCCCAACTGCTACCGCTGTGGAATGACTAGTCTGTTCATGTCTTGACTTATTCAGTTGTAGGCTGTAATTAATTTTGAGCTGTTGAGCGTTATAAGAACTCCAGTCTTGTCGATGCTTTCCTGTCTGGAGCCTTAGCTTTGGCAATGAAGCCCCTTCTCTTTTGTTCTGCATTTTTTTATTTGGATTTAATGAGCTACTCTGGAAACCATTAAGTTCTGTGGCATTGATATTCCAGATGCCGCTCCCTTTGTTTTATGTATGTACGGGTCTTCTCCAATTATATATATATTTTTTTTTTTTTTTTTGAAGCTCGTGCTCTTGCCATCCATGATTTTCAAATTAAAAGCAACATGGAATATGCGCAGACATAATGACCCTGCCTTGCTCAGTCCCGGTGTACCATTGCTCCAGAGCGGCCAAGCTCAAAAACCCATACGTGGTTCGCCTCAGCTGCGTGCCTCGTCCCGGCCATCAGACTGGGTCGACTTCGTTCAGTTTGGTTGTTAGGGTAATGTGAAGGCACTGAGTCGCATTAAGCACCGTCATTTGTTTGCAAACATCTCGTTAGCTCTATCTCTGAGCAATCTAAGAATGTTGTCAGAGTGCCCATCTCTCTTCCTGTCCGTCAATAGTGTGTGGAATCCGCTTTATACATTCCAGCATGTTAGCTTTGAATGTCTGTACTTTTTTGGCAGGCTACTGTTGGGTTTCGGTGATCTCCCCATTCTTCTTGAAGGATTTCTGTTCCACGTGCTTTTAAGAACCCTGCAGCAAGGGAAGGGAAGGGAAGCTGAGTCTCTCAAGATAATCTGAGTATTTTGAGAAGAGCATTGGGGGGGGGGGGGAAACCCCAGCTGAAACAGAATCCTGAAAAATGCATTTTGGCTTAATTCCAGTCATGTAATGGTTGCCATGTCCTAGCCTGGGCCCGTGGGCCGGTAGATTGCGATGTTTACACTCTGGAATCGGAACTACAGTGCAGCACAAGAGTATCATAAAGGCAGCATTATAATTAGCATAATTGTAAAAGGGGGGTCTCGCGGCTCGTAAGCCCTTTAAATAAACCAGGCAGGGCTGTGTTTATCCCGACGTCGGGACACAGAGAGAGAAAATAGGTTCCATCTGTAGCTTAGGGCAGCTCCACTACCCAGCAGCCCCAGCTCCTCTCCTGTCCTCGTCTCCTCTCCTTTGTAATGAAAAGGTATTTGGTGTCACTGAAAGAAGAGTTAACAACCAGGGAAACTATAAATTAGCTAGTTTAAGGGGGGGGGGAAACAGCTAAGACTCCACCCTGAGGCTGCTGTTCACTTTGGAGATCAGGTTTCTGGGAACGGCTTGGGTTTTCTTATAGATAGAATAAGTGAGGTTTGGAATGGATGGCCGTCGGGGTGGGGGTGGCTCGTCAAGTGAGAGAAGATGATACACTGTCTTTCCCCTTCTTAAGCCCCAAATAGCCAGGTACAGTCTTAGATAGACATACCTACTGTTGAATTCCTTTCACTCACTCGAATGGGCAATTCATTATCTGTGCTCTTCTGTTTTGTGTTTAAAATAATGTTTTTACGCATTTGTTTTTGGTTCTGGGGTATGAAATCTAGCTGTCATCTTTGAGCGTATTCTGTGGACTTGTATTGGAATATTTAATGTGAGTGTTAATTTAAGGTCAGTGCATCACATAAAAGGCTCTGTTCTCTCGTTTCAGTTAAATATTTAAGAACTTCTAAAACACGGGAGGGAAATGAAGGTCCCCTTTCAGAAAGTACAGAAACGGCTACAAGAGGACACCCAAGCTGCAACTTGATTATTGATTATCTCTGCTCATTTTGGTTTCTTTAATTAACACTGTAAAAATACATTTGCGTTTCACTGCTGTTGAGGAAGAAACTTTGTCAGACAAATCATTAACTGGGAGTGTGAACATATGAACTCTGCTTTTAATTAAAATAATTAAACAATTTCTCATCATGGGTAATTAGTTTAGTAATTAAACACCTGCATGTGTGTCTGGGAAAACTCTTTGAAATGGGAGCCAATTTAACTCAGATGTTGGCACCTGCATTTTGGTATCACAATTTATTATTCCATTACTTCAGAGCTTCCGCACTTTTGTTAATGTGCTGAAACAATGCTTTTGATGAGCTTGTGGATTCCTTCACTAACCAAATCAGGATTTGCTGACTTCGAAATGTAACATTCATGGCTGTGACCACTGGAACTTTCATTCAAACCCATCCATGCTTCCCTCGTACTGTCCCATATATCACTTGAGTGTTAAGAACTTTCTTATATGGGGTTTGTGAAGGCTGTTGCAGGTCTGAGGTGGATTCTTCTCTGTCTTGAGGCAGATTGAAAGAGGAAGGGGCTCTTTGGAGAATTGTTTACCTGCGGATTTCGCATGCACTTTGTGTCCCTGGCCCTGTCAGTCAAAAAGGGGGGAGTACATTGACACTTCCCTGCTTTGAGCAGAAACTCTGCCGTCAGCCCAAGGGAGGGAGTGGCAGAACTGCCACACTGTAGAAAATGGCATCAAGAAAGCATGCAAACTAATGAAGCCAGCACTGGGGAAGAGTTAGCCACTGCCTGATTGGTTCAGCCCAATTTACTATAACAACTGCGGGGAGGCCTATGTTTAGGTGCAGATCAGGACCAGATGTTTATTTTATTTTCAAAACAAAACCCCTTGGAATGTTTGTTAGTTTTATCGTCAGCATTTTTCTTTTTATTTCTGGAAACTCTGAGTACACAAGTGCCCTTCCACACATAGCTGTTCATTTTGCTCTCCTTGTTGGATGGAAAAGTACAGGGTGTCAATGTCCTTATCAGCTACTGAGACATGTGCAACTGTGGTGATGATTCATCGCTGGCTATTGGCTTCACACAGCGGTGCTGATTGCGCTTGGAGAACTCCAGTGAGTGTGAACAAATGCCATTATCGTCCGGATAGTTTGAGGACATGAACCGTGCTTTGTTTGACACTTGTCTGTAATCATGGTGAAGCGAGTGGAAAGGGTGCATCACAGGGATGTTTTGTTCAAATTTAATCCAGGCAGCAGTTAATGTGGGTTTTTTAACTTTCCTGTTGCTTCTTTATTTTTTCCATTGTGTAGTATTTTTATGTACTTCATTATCATAAATATAAATTTTGCTCTAAATTGTGGGGGGAAAGCAACCTTCCTACGCAATAGAGAGAGACCTCGGTGTTCCATTGAAGAGGGCTTTACAGCTTGTTCTCTATGGTGCTCCAAGCCGGCGTTGCCTTGGTGATTGTTTAATCAGAGCCTCGGCCTGCCTGCCTGCCTGCCTGCCCCCGGCTAGCGGGAGTATGGAATTCCAGGCTGGGGGTCGTTGACAGGTCTCCCACAGCTCTGGCACTTCCGGACGTTCCTGTCCATCATCAACTCACCCCCCTCCCCCTCCCCCTCCCCCCCCCTCGCACCCCCCCCCCCCCTTCCACATACGCACTGTTTAGGCCAAATCAGGGAATTCTCGAAGAGGTCCCACTTTTCACCTTTGTGCCTCTATCCTCTCATTCATGCTGTTCCAGGAACAGTCACTCCCGCATGGCAGGAAATCCCAGCAGCAATCCACTGGGCCTATTGCTTCCTCTCTTGAAGCAGGGCCAGGTTCTGTTGACTTGCACCGAGCTGCAGTCGCACCTAGTACACACAGATTTTTGCCCGTTTTATCTTGATTAAATCGGGCACATGCATGCCAAAATTGCAGCTAAACTTGCCATAATATGCTGTGTAATGTGTGAGAGTTTTCTGTGATTCTAGGATGCCACTCATTTTTTGCACATTGCTTGCACTCCTTTTGTATTTTATTGAGCAGGACCTTACAAGGGTGTGGTGATTGCTCTGATTCATTTTCATGTTTTCAAGTGGAAATATGAATGTGGAATGAGAATTGCATTTTACATCTGCAACTGGTTTGATTTTTGAAAATACAATCTTTAATCCAGCTATATCCAGTTGCAGAAGAATAACTTCCTCATGGAACTCTACTTTGTTGCTTGCAGCCTGCCAGTTCTAATCCGCATTTTGAGTGGTAAGGCAAAGATCCACTTCAGTTCTGAAAAAGATGACATAATGTTTATCGGTAAACATGGGCATAATGTTTGGGTTCGAACTGCCAGTTTGACAAAATTACTCGCTAGCTGAAATTAAGTTTACTCAGCCTGTATTCATCTAGCCTAACTCTTTGTTCCTGGAAACATTTTGGGCAAAGACACCAAAGTTCAACCAAAACACTAAGCATGAACTTTTCCACTCCGAAGTTCTTGCAAAAACTAGAAGTTTCTCGTTTATTTTGAACATTTTAAAATTGACTCCTGAGGCTGAGCATTTCTTTGTTCACACACAGTTTATGTTGTGATGTTGACTTTATAATTTTGCAGAGGTAAAAATTTATAGTGGATTGCTTCCACATGTATTGCCCTCCCCCCTTTCCCCCAACTAGTTTCTGTGGATCCTTTTGCATATATGTTAATTAGTCACACTAATCTTAACTAGTGAACACCAACTGTACATTACTGTTCAGGATTCTAATTCTCTGATAGTGAAATGTACTGGTGTCCCTGGCAGCTGCATTTCGAACACTTGTTTAGTGTTTATTTGCATATACATATTTCAAAATCATTTCAGATGTTCATGTATTTATGTTCATAAGCTGGCAAGATAATTACTGTCAGACCTCTTCGGCTATAGACGACAAGTGAAGGGAACTTTTTAGCAGCTGTAGTTGATAAAAGGTACATTTTTTCTCCACTTCAAAGCGACAACCACATTTTTTTAGCTTTTACGGGATTTTTCATTGTGTACTTGTTCCCTGATTAATCGCTGGAATGTTGACAGAAGCTCGTCAGCAAGATGGAGGCCCAGAGAAGGAAAAGAGTACAAAAATTCAACTGCTGGCTTCATAGTTGGAAGGCTTGTTAAGAAAGTATCCACAGTGAAACGACCAAAGACCAGCCCTAAACCTTACTGCCTCCTTTACTGTTTCTTCTCTTCTTTTTGGTTTTGTTTTTGAGGAGAAAGTTGATCCTACCCCCCTGGCCCCTTTTCCTGCTGGGATTAAGGGGCCTGTCAGGCATATGTGATCCAGGAAATACCTTTACTAGGGCCCGACAGCGGTCGTCATGGCAACCGGCACTGGAACCTGCTGCTACAGGCCTTTCTCTCTCTCTCTCTCTTGCTCTCCCTCCCTCTCTGTCCATGTTTTATTGTTTTGCAAACCTTTGCCGGGATAGTTGCGCTGAGCTCAGACGGGGAGGCGGCTTGCCCTAATCCGGTCCGCAGCCCAGAGACATGTGCATGTGCTTGCGGCCCCCGGTCTGCGGCAGGGCCCCTTTTGTTTGTTTGTGATAATGCCCATTAGGACGTCACCATGCCAGGAACTCCTGATGAGCCCTGGGATCTCGGTTAATGTTTAACCAGCCCCCCCCCCCCCCCCCCCCCAGAGCATCTCTTTGTGATCGCTTTCTTTCTCTTGTCCTTTTTATTATAGCCTTCCAATGATTCCACAGTCATATTTTCCAATTGTTTTCCATTTTTTAAAAATTTCCATTAAGACAATAATTCAGACCCAATTGGTGTGCGGTCCAGAGAATTCAAAGTTGATCTTCTGTTTTGTCCCATTCCTTTTTGCTTCACTGAAAACTGTATTTCTTTAAATTTATAGAATTATGGTTTTTAGGTTTAAAAAAAAAAAATTTTGAAACCAAAATATGAAGTTGGCTAAGCATTGACTCCCGACTAATATCTGGGCAAATTAAAAATATTTAAGGTTGACTTTTGTTTTCTACTATATTCATTGCCTATTTTATTTATATGCCTCTAAGTACTATTTTAAAAAAGCACACATCTTGTTTTGAAGAGTCATTCTGAAATTTGGGACACGCTGCTTTTCAGCGCACCATTTAGTACGCCAGTACCCTTCCGTGTTAAAGTGTTCCGCGCACCCAGCAAAGGCTTTCCCCCGAGCCCGTTAAGTTGTGATGTGAGAAGGGGTTAAAGACGATCGTTGGTGTGGTGTAGCATTGTGTAGTGCTGCTCTATTGTTCTTTTGAAAGCCTATCCCGAGAGAGAGCTGTTGTGTGTTAGTCATGGCTCCACTGGGGCCCTGCAGAGCCAGCTCTTCCCTGCTTCCCCGGCGAGAGGGAGGGTAGGGGGGAGGGGGGGGGGGGGGGGGGCTGAGGGGCCAGAGGGGCCAGAGGGCAGTCCGCAGTGACCCCCTAAACCCACTTCCTTGGCCTTCTGACTTTTCGCCACTTTTGCTTCAAAGCCCGGGCTATCCACACACCCCAGTCTCCCCACCCCCTACTCCGGAGAACAGACTGGAGAGAACACCAGGAGTGAACTCATCTAGCAATCCCCAAGACAGTTTTAGCTTCTGCATATCAAGCAGTTTTGATACGCTATTTGACCAGGATAACAGAATGTTTTTGCAAGTGGGGGAAGTGTGGTGGAAATAATTATGAACTCCAACTAATTGTTACGATTTTTTTTTTTTTTCTTCAAACTTTTCCTGAATTGATATGAAATGGCATTGCTAGATCTTTTCCGAGCTGTTGAGTACGTATTAACATTAGCTGAAAGTTTTCTTCTAGGCCTCTGGCAGCAAGGTGACTTAGGCTGTTGGCTGGAATTCAGTGAGCGTTTTTGAAGTTCACCGCAGTACGTCCTGAGTTGCTTTCCAGACTGTCATAAGGAAGTTATTAATGCGCTTCTGACGGATCATGTGCCTTTTTATATGAAGCAGTGCATTTCCTCCTTTCTTTGGAAAAAGAGTCTGCTTCAGTTAGTGCGCACTGTATCTGCTCAAGCTGAAAAACATTAGATTAATCAATGCGTTTCTTTTGCATTTCCGACTTTGGCAACCCATGCTCTGGATTGCTTGTCTCTCAAAAATCTCTTTCCCTCAGGCACAAGCCAATTTTACAGAATTTGTTTTGACAGTAGAATGGATAGATGGATATGTAAGTAAATGCATAAACAGGCCATGCAACTAAGAGGGGGAAGATCGCTTCAATGGAAGTGCCGGGTTGGTTCTACAGGTGTCCCACATTTTCTTCCTCTTCTGTCTATGACCATATCAGGCGAATCACGCACTCTGTAATCTAAATTAGCCAGAGCACCCCCCCAGTTCTAAGGGTTCCTGCAACGATTGGCCCCCCAGGGTGAGAGAGAATCCCATGAGAGAATGAGGGAGACATTCGCTGTCTGCAGACCGGACAGGCACTAGCATTGTGATGGACGGCGTGTCACTGTAATCGGGTTACTCCTTCCCGCCACCAACCACTTCAAGACATTCAGCGGGGGAGAACGGGGGCTCAGGTGTCTAGCCCTGAGCCCCCCCAACCATTCTGCTAATCTAATTCTGCCCCCCACCCCCCCCCCCCACCCTTCTGCAATTGCTCCGTGCTAGCCTGCCGATTGGCCCTTGTCTAATTCGGGTGGCAATCTGATTTAAAGGGAGGGATTGGAAGGGTATGAGAGGTTTCAGCCTTACCCATTCTAAGCAAACAAGGTCTTGGATTCAATACGCCATTTGGGACAGGGATAATAGTTCCTTGGAAGCATAAATAGAATCATTATCTGACCTGCCGCCATTATCTCTCACCTGCTGGCAAACCTCAAATGTGATACAGTCCTTATCTTAAGAGTTTTATCAGTCTTCATCGCGCTGACCAATTCAGTTATTGCTGGAACTGTCAGTGCAAGGAGAGAGAGAGCTTTTGAAGGGTGTCTTTACCCATCACCACATAGCTAAATGGCACAGACACAAATAAGACCCAGCTGTCTGCATAGTTTCATGTGGGGAGCAGGTTTGTTTTAAAATTCAGTCTCTGGTCTTTCTCTTGGACCTGTCTGATGGCCCCGTGTCCATTTCCTGTTTGTCTGGTGATCGTCGTGCTGTCTTGTCCGTTGGTGGTCGTCTCTGTCATTGGTGTCCGGGGCTGTTTTTTTTCTTCTCGTGGTTTTTGTGCTCTCTGTCTGTCCTCTGGCGTCATGTTTAGCTGCGATGTACGGATCACCACCCGGGACCCTCGCCCCAATGCATGCCATATATTTTTTTTTTTGTTTTCTTTGTGTGCACCCCTTAGTCCCGCCCCAAACGCCAGCGGATGTGTACACGTTATACCCAGGGGACCAGTTAGAACTGCTCTGCGAACACAAGGAGGAGACCAAGGTGGTTAGCTGGACCAAGGACGGTGTCCCAGTGCTGGACGGGGAACACGTGCACCTACGCGAAACCGAGAGCCTTCAGGATGGGCAGCTGGAGATAGAGGGCGTGGAGTCGGCCGACTCGGGCCTGTACGCTTGCTTTGCCAGCGGCCCTTATGGCAACCTCAGCTCCTATTTCTTTATCAACATCACAGGTATGTAGATGGAACACCCTTCAGATGTGTGCCCCTCCGTCGTCGCTGAAAGGACAGCAAGAGTTTGCAAGATGGCTGCCCCCTAATTTGACCTATAGACCTATATTTGCACGATAGAGTTTTGCTCCTGGTTTTTTTTTACCCCCTTCTCCAAATTGGTGTCTCTTTAAAAACTGTTAAATTAGCTGTATGCTCACTGGTACAGTTTTTACAGTGGTCTGAATAATTGGGAATGATAAATAGTTTTTCCAGTGTGGACTAATGTTTTTTGATCCTTTTTTCACCATTGTATAATTTATTTTTCCCTTCTCGCTTCTAACTTGGAACTCATTCGATTTCTGCATCATATGATTTACCTTATCTGTCATCTTATTGTGTTCTGGATTTTTGGTCATGCTGGCCTTCTGAAGTCCCTGTGTTCTGATCCTCTTCATCATTTGTGAGTTAATCGCCAGTTCGGCATTAACCGAGCACTTCCGAAGAAATGCAGTGGCAACCACAGGTTAATGGAGAATTGGTGTATCTGCAAAAAGCAAAGAATCGTGCACAGCTGTGCCACCTCTCCATCAGTGAGACTGACTGGGCTCAAACCCGCAATCATCAGAACGCCTGCAAGGAGATCACTAAATGACAGTGGTTCAGTGATAAGGCTTGGATGTTTGGTGGTGGGAAGAAATGATTCCATGACACCTCAGTCATGTGACTGATGATCATCTCTCTCTCCTGCCCATTGATGTGACGATCGGAGCGGTTCGCAATGACTAATTCATTCAGTCTGTCAATTACTTAATGCAAGTGAGAAGGTTTTTGTCTTGCTCCACTTAGTACTGATGCATAGGAAAGATTGAGGAATGTACCACACTAGGACTGCAGTGTGGAACGAGCAGATTGATGGCAACATTCTGTGCCATATACCAGCACGGACAGAAATTGTGGCAATGATTTCAAATGCAGCGCAGCGTTTCATGTTCATTCTGCGGGTTTTGTGGGGAAGAAAGTGAAACCTAAATTTTTCTGAACCCAAAGACTTGCAGTTTGCTGATTGGACCGCTAGAATAAAGCAAAATAAGTGCATATTCTTCTGATAATTTTGTCTTTCCAGGATAATTATCAATGTTGTCCATTTTTGTTTGCAATTCAGTGCAATAAAGAACTACAGAATAATCATTAGAAAATTTAAATTAAATTATCTACCTAATAATTCTGGAATATACCTAGGTTTGTATGAAAGGAACTCCTGAAAAGGTGCGCAGCCTCCCACAGTGCATTTGAAGGCACTGCTGCAGGGAGCGTACCTTTTCTCAGGGTGGGAAACCGATGAAAGTCTATATCCCTCATATACAATTACAGAAGTTGGTGAGTAAGACTCAGTTTACAATGAAGCCGTCTTGTGTTACCGTGATTTGTGTAACCAGAAATAGCCCTGCTTTCTTTATCCAAGGTAAAGCATATATGAAATTGCAGTGATGGTCCCATTACAAGGGTGTTACCCTGGCTGTCACAGTGGTCACATTTCTCAGTAATTTTTTTAGGATCAAAATTGAGTGTTGGACTGAAGTTGTCTGAGTGTGCGATGTCCCTTGTTTTCCAGCTGATACATTGGTGTCTTCGGAAGACGAAGATGACAATGAATCTTCCTCGGAGGAGGCCAAGCTGTCCAGCAGCCAGAAATTGTTGCGTAAGTGTCCCTGTTGCTCCCGCAGCACTGCCCACTGGGGGAATGGCGAATGAAAGCAGAAAGCGCTGCAAATCATTCCCCATTTTCCCAGATTTCCTAAGCTTTGTTACTGTGTTATATCACACATTACACCCTCATGTGATACAACAAACGAGGGCAGTGGATCGGTCCATCTCTCGCATGTAAGAACGGTTTGTTGACGGGGTGCAGCTTTGCCCAAAGTGCGTTCGCACATTCTGGAGGTTTCCGCTCCAGCGAGCGCTCAGGTGCTCGGGCCCATCCCTCTCGCTGTGTTTTTTTTACCCGGAGGCTCCAGGGAATGACGCGTTACGGAGGGAAACGCAGTCGTAGGCGACCGTCTCAACCCAAGGAGCTGAGGTCACGGCCACCCGCTCCTGCCACCCTCCGATTAGCGTTTTAGCCCGCCGGGCACGCTGAGGCAACTGGGCATGGAGAACTGGCACCCGCTGCCTAGCCGTGTGCCCCAAGTCCCTGTGGGGAGTATGCAGATGGCGTGGCAGAGGTCCTTCACCCTTGACAAATGCCCTCAGGCCACTAGGCGGGTGCAGGCCGGCAGGTCCAGGCATTTAAGAGAGGCATTACACCGTCCAGTATAGTTTTTTTAATGCATTTCCTCATTGTTTGTATTTACTTCAATAGCCATTTCTTGATAAAGCCTACACAGAAGGAAATTAATTGCTTCTGGAAAGTATCTCATAATTTCACATGACCTTTATCATGAGATTGAAGTCTATGAAACTATGTCCTTGACTGGTTTGTCAGATGCTACAAACGTAAGCTATTCCAAGACCATTTGCAACCAGTGGATATTTGGTTAATTCATAACTAATTTTGTTGTGCAACTGGTTGTAAGTAAAAGTGTAAATATCTGCAAGGGATTTGAAAAGGGCAACCCACAAGGGAGCTCAGTAGTGAATACAGAATGACTCTCTCCCCACTTCCCCCTCTCCCCCCTTCCCTCTCTCCCTCCATCTCTGTCTGCCTTTGCAGCAATGGCCCCACAGTGGGCTCAGCCAGAGAAGATGGAGAAGAAGCTGCATGCCGTCCCGGCCAGCAAGACCGTAAAGTTCCGTTGCCAGGCCAGCGGCAACCCCACCCCCACTCTCAAGTGGTTCAAGAACGGCAAGGAGTTCAAGAGGGACCAGCGTATCGGGGGTTTTAAGGTAAACCTTCCCTTTACCGGCGCCCCTCCCCCTCTCCCTCTCCCTCCCCCACCCTGCTCTTTTGTTCTGTGTGTCAGTGGCCTGTTGGCCCGTAGGTGGGGGGTGGAGGGGGGGGGGCTAGTTTCACACCTGAGCTGGGAAAGAATGTGAGGTGAAACCCTATGCCACAAAGGGACAATTGTGCCACAATGGGAATGCCTGCAGGGGGGCCACTCGAGCCCCCGCCATCCGGGACAGGCTGTATTCACTTGGCTGGACTGTCCTCGTTTGGAACAGCTGGATGCGCCGTTTTTTTTTTTTTTTTGTTTTGTTTTTTGAGCTGAACCAGCTCGAGAGCCGGCTCTGACGTTTGGGCATGCCGCCCGGTGTTCTGGGCAAGATCCGACCGGGCCAGCTCTTTGCCTGCCGGAGTCCCAAGTGTGGGGCATTTGGGACCACTTTACCCACTTCAGCTCTTTCTTTGTCAGCCGTGATGTTGACAAAAGCATTCCTTCGTTCAGGTACTGAAAGTGCATCCCATCCCATTGCTGAATTGGGTCCATCCAGAGTTTCACCTTTATTTGCCCCTATTGGACGTATTAGTGTATGACTAATCATATTACATCAATGTATGAGTCACCACAGGCAGGTCATTTAATTATAAGTATTCTTTCAAGAGCTTTGTAGCAAAAATTGTCTGCAGTCGTTCAAGTGAATGTCAAATCTTATGTTCCAGCACAGTTGTGTTCTGTTAGAAATGTTTACATTTTAGAATGCTTGAGGCCTTTCAGGAAAATACCAATAAAGAGAAAAATGTTTCGGGAAAATAAATGACAACATAGGAACAGGTTGGTTGGGGCAGTTAAGGTCTTGAATCCACAAAGTTGCGTGTTTTACTTGGAATGCTGCATAGAGAGACCAAATGTCTACACATTAATTAAATCCACCTGGAACTTTCCGGTCAGGCCTTGGTTATACCTTTCCACTTCATTTTTGCTGAACATTGAGGAGTTTTGTTTTCCATGAAAGACCACATTGTTTCCAGTAACATTTTATAAACCCTCTTGAAATGGAAAACATTTGTAAACCCTCAATTGATTATATTAACTTAACTTAGATCATATTAATTTTGTCTTTGAAAATAAGCTAGCTGGAAGAAGTTACTTTTGAGTTGATACATTTTGGAGTGAGTAAGTTATACAGGCACAGTTGCTATTTCAGGATCCGGTGTGTGTGTGTATGTGCGCGTGCGTGTGTACATGTGTGCGCGCTTGCGTATCCACCATGGCATACTTAAACTTACAAGCACAAGTGCAGTTTGACATCACAGTCAATCAGTGCCGCAAAAATTGCTGCCATATTATCCTTCAATACCTGAGCTGGGTTATGCCCACCTACACAGACATCCCTGCTTTGGCTGGAACAGTTGGTAACACTGTATGTGTTCTTCAGACTGCCACCTGTGGCAGAAAGGAGTATTGCAGCTATGCAGCCACTTCATTCTGGGGACTGAGTCTATACTTGTAGATTGCTTTCCTCTGAAAAAAGTTTGCATCACTTCAAAGACAGAAGCATGTGTAAAAATCTGGACTCAAAAAAAAATGTCAGTGAATTTTACTGTAATAGTCTAAAATATATGGAATATATTTATTAATTAATATTCATATGAATGTATGGAATTGTAAACAGCTGAAATGTAACTATTTCATATTTACGGTGAATAAATACAGTAGTTAACATTTGTTAGATATACAGGCCTGCTACTTTATTTGTAACATTGTTAACGTTGTTTATGCGTTGAAGTTCTGGCTACACAGTCGCTGGCTTTTTATCTTAAAATGAGCTTTTTTCAGTGGGTGAGTCAGTATGAGGTGCTTTGCTTTTTCCTGTGAACTGAGATACATTAACGCTAATGGGAGGCACACAGTGGGCACAGGTGTGACGAGACTGCGGGGAGGCAGATGTCGGCATCCATTTTGGGCATGGACAGCTTAAGCAGCATGCATGAGAAGGGAAGGAGATGAAGCGGAGCAGATGCACTGCATTATGGAGAGCTTTTTGGAGCGTTAAGCATTCCCCGGCTCTGGGCTTGACGTGGAGTTAATGATGCTTGCCTGGCTTGTCTGACTCCCATATGGAGTAACAGCGACACTTTGGTGGTCAAGCAGTAGTGAAAGAGATGGACAACATGTACATGTTTGTATTTGACATGTACATACTTTAGCCTGTGGCCTTAGATGCCACATGTCACCTGTACTTAGTACTGCAAAGGTTTTACCATCTGCTCTGTAGTGCAGGGACTCACAAACTTTCCAAGCTAAAGACTTCTGGAATCGATATATTGCCTGCAGTCCATTCCTTATGAAAATGAAGCCAGTTTGTTTAGATATGGAAATAATCTTGTTTTTAAAAAATCGAGGAATTAAAAATACCCACAAGTAAGCTGTTCCAAAAGCTGTGTTCAGTTTGAGTGGAACCGTCTCTGGAAGGGCGTGGCTTGTTTTCATGTGTACTGAATCTCGCGACCTGCCTCAACCCCTTTCATGGCCCGCCGGTGGGTCCCGACCCGCAGTTTGGGAACTGTGGCCCCCATCCCCTCCGCTCGGTGGTGAGTGACAGACGTGCCTGGACGTCTCCGCCCGAGGCAAGGCCCCCCGGCATCTGCTTTCCCCATCAAGGTGCTGTCTTGCATCCTGCTCGGGAGCCCCCCCCACCCACCCCCCGCCTCTCCCCTCCCCCCAGCTGGGACACATTAAGTAGTTTCCTCTCCTCTGGCAGAACTCCCCCAGCCAGGCGAGCACACTTTACCATCTGGACCCTGTTTTTGCAGTCAAGGTGCAAAGGTCTGCACCGGTGGCTGGGGACATCTCCGAATGGGTGCCTTTGCCCCCCCCCCCCACACACACATTTACGAGCCTGGATCTATTGTTCACGTATTCTAAACGTATGGATCTGGGAGGGGGGAGTAATGCGGACCATCTGGACAGGAACAGCAGAACCCCATTTCCTTCCATCTTTTTCACTTAATAATTCAGACTCTTTAATTTGGAGAATTGTACTGCACTCAAACAGGCCCATTTGTGTGCACTTTTGATCTGTTCAATGCCTTAGTGCTGTCATTTTAAGTGAACCGAGGGGTACTAATGACATGTTGCTATTGACTCTGTGGACCATTAAGTGAAACTAAATCAATGTGTGTAGGGGTCTGTGTATGTTGTAGTTGGTGGAAGAGAATGGTAGGGATGGTGTTAAGAATTTTAGTCCCTCTTTGTTACACACAGCAGCCTTTACATTCTCACATCACTGTGGCTGTTGCCTTTTACAGGGTTCATTGTTCTTCTGGATTCACAGTTGTTTGGTTTTATTTTAGTTGGCTATGTGTTTGGTACAGAGATTCTTTAAACGGAATGAATTATTGAGGGGTGGGGGGAGGGTGGTGGCCTTGTTCTACCAGAAGTTAAATACTACAGGAAAAAGTAGAAAGATCTGGATGTTTCTTTAAGCTGGAAAAGTAGTTGCATGTTGCTTATAGCTTTGAATTGAGTCTGAGCTCAGGTTACTTATTTCTAAAACAGAAGAAAGCATATATAATGTTATGGTAGTCCCCACTGATTGCATGATTCTACTGCAACGGTAAATGGTTGTAGATACAAACTGACATTTGCAGGTAAATTCAGAAAATATTTTACGATTTTAAATGCTAAATGACTGTGCTGAAGCTGAACAACTAGTAGGACACAGTCAATTGTTAAACTGTTAAACCAGTGGAGTCTACGGAAGGTAAATTCCAGATTCTATTGAAACGGATGAAGTATTCCATAAAATATCTAAAATATGTTTATATATTTGTAAGGCTTTCAGTTGGTGGAGCCCTAAGCTCATTTTGCATCTAGTCAGATCCTGACCAGACTTAAGAGACTGCAAGAAATGATTTGCTTGGTTAGAATTTACGAAAGAGAAGATTGATTTGATAGAGCAGCACTGTTCACTGTCCCTACAGATAGGCCCCAGAATCTAATTTAGCAAATCCTTGAACGTGTGTGTGGAGAATTGCTCAATAAGTAATTTGATTACCAGTATATTTCCACATGAGTTGTGGTATGCTGGAAACACGGGGACCTTCGGCACGCGAGTCCTTCTCCAGAGCCTTTATCTGCTGTTTTTACCATTTAGAAATCTGAACCTCGTTCTCCTCTTCCTCCCCGTCAGGTTCGAGAGCACATGTGGACCATCATCATGGAGTCGGTGGTGCCCTCAGACAAGGGCAACTACACCTGCCTGGTGGAAAACGAGCATGGAAGCATAAACCACACCTACCAGCTGGATGTTGTCGGTCAGTCTCTCTCCTCTGTGTCTAACTTAATTGTCTTTCAATTGCCCCACAATATTTTTGCAGTCCCAGAAATCAATGTAATGTTATCCGTATAACGGGATGAATTGTTGAGTTGAAGTGACTGGTGTGCCAGCTGGATAGTTTGTGTATATACCTGATCTGTATCACATGGTTGTTTTGCATTGTTTTGAACACATGCATGCGGAGACGTGTTTGAGTCCAGCATTTTGCTTGGCTGGCGTTTGAGTGCTCTCATGTAAACACAGTTGCTTACTCGACACGTAAGCGTTCGGCACTCTGCAAACAGTAGGCCGAGTGTGCATAATGTGTACAAAAAAAACCAAAAAACACAACTCTGATGATTATGCCCTCTCCACCCTGCCCTCTCTTTGACTTGCATACCATTAAGTCATTAAATCGCACCCCCTCCCTCGCTTCCTCAGGGCCTGAAGGCCTCTGGGATCTCACGCATCGATGACTTCATACCCAAGCCCTGATCAACTGTGAGATCATACTTGAGATGGAGCCTAATTTGACAAGCCTGCTCCAACCCCAACACTGAGCCACGTATCTAAAGCGATTGAAACCCTGAACGTTTGTCATGGCGCCATTTGCCACCCTCATTAGTATCCGTAAAGATTGATCGGCGGTTAGCGTTGGGGCCGTTTAAACATTTCTCTCCGGGGCTGTGACTCTTACGAAAGAGCCAGTGCAGGCAACAGCTCAGGACGCGCCGTCTGCAGGCGTGTGTTTTTCCAGTCTGTTCGTCGAAATAGTAGCAATTACCGAGGCGGCAGATATCTGCAAGGAAACTGCCATTACCCTCACTGTGCGACTGCAGCCTGCGTGGAGCGAAAACCAGGGAGCTCAGCTCAAACAGGGCCGCACAAAGTTTTGTGCGTTTGTTTTCCTTGTTTTCCTCCATCCCGCTCCCTTCTTTAATTACCTCATCCCTCTCCTTGTGACCGAGCCTCATTGTTTCAGCTCCACTGTATGTTGAAGCGTTTTGCTTAATCTTGCGCAGATGTGGTGATCTTGGATGTACGGAACACTACCCGAGCCCCTCATCTGACCATGCCTCGTTGTTTTTCTCCCTGTCCGTTTGTCTGTGACTGTGGTCCATGTGTTTGTCTGTCTGTCTGTCTTCATTTGTGTGTGTGTATCTGTGTGCATATATGTGTGTGATTTGTGTGCATGTCTGTGTCTGTGTGCACGCGTGTGTGTGCGTGCGTTTGTGTGTTTGCGTGTGCGTTCACGTGTGTAATTGTGCGCTTCTGTATGGCTCGTGCCCGCTTCGCAGAGCGTTCCCCCCACAGACCTATCCTCCAGGCGGGGCTGCCGGCCAATCGCACGGTGGTGGTGGGGAGCGACGTGGAGTTCGAGTGCAAAGTGTTCAGCGACCCCCAGCCCCACATCCAGTGGCTGAAGCACATCGAGGTCAACGGCAGCCGCGTGGGTCCGGACGGCCTGCCCTACGTGCGCATCCTCAAGGTACGGAGGACCGCTCTGATCCGGACTGACAGATAGACGGCCCTCGCCTCCACATACCGCCGTTCCCTGGCTCTAGTTGCCTATAATGACCGTTTGTTATGTACGATAATAGCCTGCAGTGAGACGTGACCTCCTTGTCGACTTTATTTAAAAGAATTATGTAGTTATGTAGCAGACAAGTATTGAGTTTCCATAAAATGGTGTAATCCATCTGCATAGCTAATCTCGGGCCTTATTGAGTATTTTGTGTATCGTTTTCCTTTCCTGTTGCATTGTTCTTGTTTTGGCATACCCTAAATGAGCCCTGAAAAAGTAGTCTGAGGCTGAGCCCTCGTATCAGAAGCACACATCCCGCTTGTTGACGGGGCCGTGCTCGATTTCCTGTTCCCAGCTGAAGAAACAGCAGCGATGTATGCCCAGACCCGGTCGTTTTAAAAAATAAAAAAAACTTGTGTGGTGGCCCGGCCTGGCCTTTGCCCTACCCTGCTTTTAAAAGGATGCTGACCTCTCTTTTTGTTTTCAGCACTCGGGGGTCAATAGCTCGGACACTCAGGTGCTGACCCTCTACAATGTGACGGAGGAGGAGAGCGGGGAGTATATATGTAAAGTGTCCAATTATATAGGAGAGGCCAATCAGTCGGCCTGGCTGACCGTCACCAGGCACCAAGACTCAGGTAACTGCCTTAGAGTAGCAGGTCTGACGGGCCACGGGCCCAGTCAGTCAGTCAGTCAGTCAGTCAAGTCAGTCAGCCAGCCAGCCAGTCAGTCAGTCAGTCAGTCAGTCTGTCAGGCAGTCTGTCTGTCAGTCGATCAGTCTGACAGTAAATCAGTCAGTCAGTTGAATAGTCAGCCAGTCAGGTAGAAAGTCAGTCAGTCAGTGAGTCAGTCAGCAGGTTGGCAGGTTCACAAGGGCAGCCTGGAAAGGCAGGGCTCAGGAAGAGTCGTTACGACCACCTCAGCTGCTTCTCCCTCCCTCCCTCGCTCCCTCCCTCCCTCGGTGTTTCTGACTGAGAATGACGCCATGGAAAATCCCAGCAGAGCGGCGGAAAGTGTTTTGCTTTTGATTTGCGCTGTCCTCTTCTTTTCTTTTTTTTTTTTTTTTCCCCGGGCCTCTGCCCCCCGTTCCTGTGCCCTCCTAAAAAGGGCCTCCCTTGCCATCCCACACAGTTCTCCTAGCTGCCTTACCTTGCAAGGCCTTCTGTTCCGCTCAGTCGCTCTTTCTGAGCACGACTCCTGTTTCTCCTCTCTCTCCCTCTCTCAATCTCTCTCTCTCTCTTACAATCTCTAATATCTCTAATTCTCTTTGTTTCTCTTTTCATTCTCCCTCTCCACTCAGAACTTTTCCATCAGATCTTTTCTCTCCCTTTGTCAAAGTGATCTTTTCTTCTGCTGCATGAAGGGTGTGCGTGTGTGCGTGTTTGCGCCTGCGTGTGTATGATTTTGTACGCTCTGCTGGGGAATGTTCCATGTAGCCCATCTCCAGCATGTTCGAGATGGGAACTGAGGGGGTTGTGCCACCCCCCTTCTCCTCCTCCTCCAATGGTGACGGGTCAGTTTAGGGTCCAGCTGTTCGGTCTCCTCCTCCTCTAACCCTCCTCCTCCACTAACAGGGTATCGGAGGGAAATCGTCAGCATCCCCCCCCACCCCACCCCCGTGCAATGGGTGGATGTGGGTTTTAGGGGGATGGGGTGGTGTTGGGACTGAGGGAGGGGTACACTCCTTTTGTCCCCACCCTGTGAAAGCCTTCCTTTCGCCTTTTTCTCATACTGTCTGTGTTGGGCCTTTTGTCGGGTCTGCTTCCATTGTTCTTTTCTAGACTGCTGGCCTTAACACCACGGACAAGGAAATGGAAGTCCTCCAACTGAGGAATGTGTCTTTTGATGACGCTGGGGAGTATACCTGCTTGGCGGGCAATTCTATCGGGTTCTCTCATCACTCTGCATGGTTGACCGTTTTTAAAGGTATAAATGGTTCTTTTCTATTCTTCTCTCTCATGTACCTCCTCTGTCCCCCCCCTCCCTGTTCCTACATGGTCGTGCCACCCAGTCACTCGCTGAGATATTTGCTGCTGTACAGCTTTTCGGAGACACACACACACACACGCACACACGCACACTTGAGACGAGCAGTTTTGCAGGAGCTTTCCACATCAGCAGTAACACACTCTCACTGACCTCAGAGGGCTGCCTCACGTGTAATTAAAGTCTTAATTACAGGCGCTAAGTGGTCTCCTAATCAAAACATGTCATTTGCTCGCTAAGCAGGGGTTCTTGCCTGGAGCAGCTAGCGTGGATTCACTTTATTATGCACGTACGGCTATATTTGTCTTCAGTACAGCACCTTAGGTGCTCAAAGTTGACATCAACTGTATCTCACAATTTCATTATCTTCAGTACAGTACTCCACATTACTGTCCAGTGCACATGTTCCAGCAGTGACAGCAGGCTAGATTTGGGACCTAACCAAACCTCCCCTTTCTTCCTCTCTCCATGGTTCCCCTTCCCATATCCACCTCCATTGGATGGGACAGGATGGTCCATGAATTTAAAAAAAGATCCTTCTCTCTTTTTCCTTTTGTATGTTTAATGAAACCACTGCAAGTCAAACATGTCAGTGCCACAGCAGGCCATTGGTCACAGTTACAGGTCCCAATGCTGAGACGTAGGCTTCTGCTAGGTCGATAATCCAAACTTAACGCAGGGCCCCTGGGAAGTATTGTTTTTTTAAATGGAGCAGTCATCACGTTCTGCTTTCACAGCTACAAGAACATAGTGCGGTTGACCAAGGTTACAACCTACAATTGCGGTATGGCATTTTAAAACATGGACGTTTTACAGAAAGTACAAAGGTTTGGTCCTGTGAAAGTGACTGTTTCCTTATTGAGCTGAAGGTAGCTTCTTTGCAATTGGAGTACTTGACATTGCAGTGAGAGTCGTTTCATTCAAACTGGTTTCCCACTGTTATCAAACAAATGTTGTTGAAATTAACTCTTATAAGGCTGATTACTTTGGGCAAGGGGTATGAAGAGCACCGCCTCTGTGGGCACGTGCCCTGCCGAAGTCATTTCCCCGCTGGGAAATACTGTAGGGGCTAAGTGTGCTCTTCAAGGTTGCTGGTGATAATTGACCCACCTCTGTGGATGCTTTATTTCCTGTTGGGAATAAGCCTCGTGTCCAATTATCAAGCCCCCCCGTCCCTCAGCCTCTGAACACAAGCAGAGCTCTCTTGTGTTAATGGTGTTGGTGGGGTTCAGTGCTGGTGTCTTTCCAAGAACGGAGGGAAGCAGGGATATGAGATTTATTTGGTCATCCTCTACCAGTGAGTGTAGAACTGGATATTTAGGAGTCCTCTTTTCCAGCCAGATTGTGACAACAGCACCCGGAAATGCTGCTTTTTACACTGCCTTGTAAAGTGTAAGGTTTTAACTTCTGTGACCAAATTGCATTATGTATTTGTTTTGCATGTTACTATTTCCACATAATATAATGGTCATTTTTTGTTTTACACGTTAATTTGGGCAAGTTGTTTTCAAGTTGTTGGGCAAGTGTTTATGACTTCCAATGTCTAAACCATGGTAACTATGTTGATTCCCTGAGGTAATAATTATGAGTAACATTTTCATATACGTCTTGTATGCTTTAAGCATCTTTAAGGTATATTGCATCTTTAAGGTATATTGCATCTTTAAGGTGCATATTCAAGTAATGAAAGAAACTTGTGTCAAAAACATATTGAAAGTGTATTATTATGTTTAATTATGGTAAGACTAGGACTTCAGTGTACACTCTGACCCATCATGTAGTCATACCTGCTTATATTCAACATGATAGTATGAGGTATCATTTGAAATGCACTATAGTTATACTTGCTTGACCACAAAGCAAGACATTTTCCACAACATGGTAAAAACAACATATAGTTAGTGATACAAAAATAAGATATCTATTTGTGTGCCATAACAAAGCTAATTCGGAAAGTATTTCTGGTTTTCATACTTTGTCCTCCGTTACAAATTCAGCAGATTTCATCTAATTGCTTTTCTTTTTTCAACCTTGTGGCACCCACTGCAGACATGTCACACAGGCCTAATCAAAAACACAGCACACCGCGTAACGGAAAAACAACTTGCCTTGATTTGTATTCATGGTTCTAAAAATGCGTAATCCGAACATCACCACAGATGCCGTTATGGGTAAAACATTTCATGAAGATATATCAGTAGTAATTTGGTTGCAGAAGTTAATTGTACCCATTGAGATGTGAGCGATTTTAATTATAGCGCTTCAGCAGATGTTCACAGTAAGACTGCGAGAGAGTGAGTGACTCCTGACTATCCCGCTCTTAATACAGATCAGATTTCAACAGTATTGTAATTCAGTGCATTCCAGCCATAATTTCATAATGATGTCCCAGTTATTTTCTGTGGGAACCATTGCAAATATGCAATTTGTGTGTTTAAAATATATGTTTTTAAATTTTTTGCAATACATTGTGTTATATTAAGAGACACTGGTTTACGGTATGTTAATGTGATTCGATTTCAGTTTCTTTTCTGTTCCAGTGATAAGCAGAGCATGCTTTGTTACCCTGTTTGATATCAAGCCATGGCATTTTTCCTTTTCCCCCACCCTCTTTTTTTGTAAATGTGGAATAATGGAAAGTTAGATTTTTTTTAGTGGTTCTGCAGGAAATTACTGGAAACATCAGGGAACAAAAATGTATTCTGTTAGTCGGTGCCTTCAGTCTGCACACGCAAAGCCTGCATAGAAAGGATTCAATTAAGTACATTTTAAAAATGGAAAACATCAGCAAATATTGGGAAATTAGATTATGAACATTCATGTACAATTTAGAAAGAAAAGACTTAGGAGTGCCCCTGCACTATTAATATCATATTTAAAAAGAAATGTAAATGATGTAGGTTATCCTCATGTATGTAGGTAGGATTGTTGCGTGTGCGTTTGTTTGTTTTGTGTTTTGGAGCGAGTGAGCAGTTGTCATTTTTTGACAAAGTTAATTTACAAAACCCAAACCCCCACCCCTCCCCCCCACCACACCCAAACGAAAAATGAAAGGCTGTTTAGTACTGTACGGCTATGACATACATATTTGAACATGTAGTGCATTTTATGTATTTTGAATAGAAACCAATCTAAACTAGCATTGACCAACAAACCTTTTTAAAAAAATCTTTGGTATGGTATCCAATGCGGTGTCTAAATGGGGGGGGACACCCTACTAAAATGGCCTGCCTGTCCCAGTATTCATTTTTATGCTGTAATAAAATTGTATCAATGTTTGGCAAAAACCCATTGACGATGGCAGCATTTAAATGGCAAATTTAAGATCCTTTACACCGCTGTCTGAATTGGCTTTGAGTGACACGTGGATTTGTCCCTGTAGTGTTCTCGGCATGTGCAGGCTGCTGGTGATTTTTCTGGACAGGATAGGCCTGTTTCATGCTTCTGCAGGGAACGCTGGTGTGTCACACAGGCAAAGAATGTGGGTGAAACCCTATGCCACAAAGAAGCGATTATGGTGCCACAATAGGAGTTTGTGTTCGGTTTTCTGTGCCAGCCGTGTCAAGGGTACTGGTTTTTATACATCAGGGTGTGTGTGTGTGTGTGTGTGTGTGTGTGTGTGCACTTGCACCCTTGTTTTATTTAATGCAGGTGTGCTTTTCTGATTTGTGTTCAGGACTTGTCCATGCAGTACCTGTGCCTGTTTCCACTTTCTGTGCATGTGTTGTGCTTCAGTCTCTGCTGCTCTGCACATTATTGAAATCTGAGGGTGTGTGCTTTGCCCTCGTGCTTGACTTCCTTCCTCCCACCCGTGCCCCGCCCTCCCTGTGCCCAGCCTCGCCCCCTTCCCCAGTACCCAGTCAGACCTACCTGGAGGTGCTGATCTACTGCGTGGGCTTCTTCCTCATCTGCGTCATGGTGGTCGTCGCCATCATCTTCAAGATGCGCAGCTCCTCCAAGAAGAGCGACTTCAACAGCCAGCTGGCCGTCCACAAGCTGGCCAAGAGCATTCCACTGCGCAGACAGGTAACAGAAAGTAGATAGGGGGTTTGAAATCCTTACATCCCTTCCTTCTTTTCTATCCTTTAAAAACCTCTTGGATTTTTAAGTTGCATTTGTTTATATCGAGGTAAAGTTTAATTGTAAATTGTCTTGTGCAATGTATTCCACCGAAATGTGCAGTGTTCGCTGAACTTGCTGCTATTCTTGGACTTGATTATATGGGTTTGTTTTTGTGTAACTCTGTGGATATGAAAACACTGATTTACTGGTAGAGTCAAAGGGCTGTTTTCAGTGAGCCTCTGAGGTGAGTCAACCAGGTAAGAATGTGAACTGCAGGTTCATCGTGTGCCTTTAGGGTGTCTGAGTCCTTCCGCACACACTGTGCTGAAACTCTCCTGCTCAGGAGGGTTCTCCTGTTTGTGTTCTCTCGCTCTCTCGCTCTCTCCCTCTCTCCTCCCCTGACCCCTGTGTGAGGAGCACAACTCTCCATCATCCTCTGTGTGCAGTCTCTGGATTATAGGCTCTAAATAGATTTGTGTTAGTCCCTGTATCGCTATCTTTAAATCTTCCTTCCCCCCCCCCCCACCCGAGCCTCCCGTCTCGGTCCCACTCTCGTGAGGATAACCTGTAGGCCTCTGTCCGCAGGTGTCGGTGGACTCGAGCTCCTCCCTCCATTCCGGGGTGATGCTGGTGCGCCCCTCGCGCCTCTCCTCCAGCGGGTCGCCCATGCTGTCGGGGGTGTCGGAGTACGAGCTGCCCCAGGACCCCCGCTGGGAGCTGCCCCGGGACAGGTAGGCGGGGTCACACAGTGCACTCAGACAGCCAGCGGGGACCGGTTAACGACGGGTGGTAGACGCTAAGGGGGCGGACTGTTCTAACTGTCCAGTTCAGTCCAGTCAGTACTTTTAAGAGGCATTTTTAACACGCTAAGACTCTCAAGGGTAGATCTGCTAAGAATAAATTCTGAGAAGAGGTCGTGCTGCTTATTGTTCAACATCTGCAAATGCTATTCATGCTATTTTGTAGTGTGTGCTGACAAAAAAAAGAAACTATTGAGCCATACGGTAGAGGAAATCGGTTGAATGACCGCTAAATGAACCACTTCATTATTTCTTGAAAACATCTTGCCACCTCAGTTCATAGAGTTGGACCATTTGAGTGAATGATTTTTTATTAAAGCGGCATCGTTAATGGAGTCTTGTGTCTGTACAATGAAAAACAGCCTGCTTATATTGCTGCAGAAATTACCGTTGTGTTGAAAACGCCTGGGTGATGTGTTGGGCTTACCCAATGGTGTGTCCATTTTTGTTTTCCAGGCTGGTCCTTGGGAAGCCCTTGGGGGAGGGCTGCTTTGGGCAGGTGGTGATGGGGGAGGCCCAGGGTTTGGACAAAGAGAAGCCCAACCGTTTGACCAAGGTGGCTGTCAAGATGCTGAAATGTAAGTTTTAGGTGTTGAGTCAAGTGTACCACCATCCATCCCAACAAGTCACTGTCCTCTTTGCATTTTCTCAAGGCTTGATCACCTTGTTATGTGAACTTGTGATCAAGTACTTTTCGGAAGGGAAACAATTTGTTCAGCATCAATGATATAAGGTTTGATTTGACCAAAATGCTACCAAAACGCTCAGTGCTTTACATTGAGTTAGCCTGTTGATGGCAACATGTTTTACTGTTCGTTCAGAGCTGTTTAATTCCCTCTTCTTCATTGTGATAAAGTTGTTGGGTGCACTTTGAAATCGGAATTGACAGTTGCTAATAAGCAAAGCCAAAGGGGAGTCATTCACCATGAGCGCTGATAAGCAGAAAGTGAGATTATAAAGAAGCAGATGGTGGAAATGGCCACTTCAGAGCAACCGGCCAAGTGTCAGTGGGTCTGACAAGGATAGGAAACTGCACAACTCAGTGCTGAGGCAGGAGGGAGGGGAAGCACTGAACAAACAGCAAGAGGCATCTGCCACTGGCACACGGCCACTGTACAAGCGCACCGTCCCTTTGAGAGTATAAAAAAACCAGCACAGAAATTTATGAGAAACCACGGCTTGGATGTATGACTGTCTTCATAAAAATGCATGGGGGTGTGTGTGGGGCAAGTGAGTGGGGGGGGGGGGGGGGGGGGTGTGTTCCCCTAAGCTTTTTATTCGATCTGCTCTCTTTCTGATGCCGAGCACGTTCCCGCACACTTCCTGAGCTTGCTTTCCCAGAGGGGTGGAGGGTGGGGGTGGGGAGGGGGGGGGGCGCTGGGTGGACGGCAGGACGTTTGGAAAGGAAATGGGGTCGGCCCGGCTCGGCCAGCCACCCCGGCCAGGCCTCTGCACCCTGGTGAGGCAGCAGTAAATGCAGGGGAACAGGAGCGTTCTGTGGAGCTGTGCGGGACCGGACCCAACGTCCCGCCGACAGTAAATCACAGCGCCTGAACTCTGCCTGAACCGGAGCACTTGAAAGATGGACTGTACTCTTGCTGCAGGGTCCCTGGTAGATCATCCCCGCTGATAGTTCGCTGCAGCTCTGGGAACCATTTTGTTTAAATCTTTCCATGTTTGGCTAACACTCTTGGATGGCATCATGAAAGTAGCTCATAAATTCTCTGTTGCTGGGTCAGGGGAAGGGCAAACATTTGTGTAATTTTGTCAGGGGGACTTACCTGGTCAGTTCTAAAATGCAGAAATTTTTTCAAAGATTTTCAAAACTTGTAAAAATGTTGTGCTTGATTATGTTGCAGTTTCATGTATATTCATCGCTGGTGTAGTAACAACTGAAGTTGATTTGTGAAATTCTAGTGCTTTTTTTTTTACCAGACGGTGTCACTGACCCTGTTGCTTTTGACCAACAGCTGATGCCACGGAGAAGGACCTGTCTGACCTCATCTCTGAGATGGAGATGATGAAGATCATCGGGAAACACAAGAACATCATCAACCTGCTGGGAGCATGCACTCAGGATGGTGAGTCAGCCTGCAAGGGGTTCACTGTCCCAATATCCAGGGACAGACACCAGGCAGATAGAACAGATTAACTTACTATGACAAAGATCACCATAATTATGACAAAGTCTGTAGTATTGTACCAGAGAATTTTCATGTACTTGCGCGCTGCCAGTGTAATTGACTCAGATTTGTCTGTATGACTGAATTTTCTCGGTGTAGCACTGTTTATTTGGCCTTGTTGTACGAAATTATTGTAGGTTGCTCTGGGAAAGAGCTGAATTGCAAATATAACCAGACTGAGCATGATTAGTGTCATGATTCCCACAAGTTTTGAAAGGGTGGCACAGCAGGGGTGTAGTGGGGGAGCATGCCATGTGCGCATTTCCGGAACAGAACGCGTGCGATTGGAACAGTAAGTGGCTCCGACATCAGCCTCTGAACTCCCAGCTTGAGATGACCGCAGCTGCTGGCAGCGCCGCAGTATCCTTCAAATCTTCATTGACAGCCTCTGGCTCCACGCTCTGCCTTGTAAAAGCATTAGCCTCCGCTGACCCCCCCTCAGTTAGTACTGCCTGTCCTGGCGTCACAGAGCACCAGGGCGCCTGGTCATCGTTTTACCTGTTTTCCTCATGTTTTAGGGAGCCCGTTGAGCCAAGCTACTCTCCTGAGGCCGGCCTGTGCTGCAGTCATTTTACAGTCGGGGCTCCTTGTCCTGTTTGCTCTTGCCCGTGCAACCGGCTCCAAATGTTTTTGTTTTTGGTCATTATTCTCAGCATCCGTTATTCTCAGCATCCTTCAGGAGGAAGCGGGAAATCACTCAACTATTTTCTGTCACATTAATCCACTGAAAGAATATGTCAAAATGGTACTTTTATTTGACATTTTGTATTCTTTGGACCATCTTTCGTATTTCTTTATTGCGTTATCAATCATTATTGCTTCCTCCTAGCCAACCAATGCAGAGAATAGATGATCACTGTCCCTTTTGTGGTGTAGTATGTAAGGGCAGGATGCTACGGAGAAACACAGTCCCTAGCGCAAGCTACTCCAGGCACTCCTAATTCAGCTGGTAGAATGGGTGCCGAGAGACTTAGCTCCATGCAAAGCTGAGGCTTCTCTGTGTTCCTCCACGCAGGTCCTCTGTACGTTATTGTGGAATACGCCTCCAAAGGCAACCTGCGGGAGTACCTGCGGGCCCGCCGGCCCCCGGGCATGGAGTACTGCTACAACCCCGACCAGGTGCCCGTGGAGAACATGTCCATCAAAGACCTGGTGTCCTGCGCCTACCAGGTGGCCAGGGGCATGGAGTATCTGGCCTCCAAAAAGGTAACTCCTTCGGCGCCCGCACTTACGGCAGCCTAAAGCCGTTGTTAATCTGAACATTGGTGTTAGCAGCTCTGGTCCTGTCCTTTAATGTTTCGGTCCAGCAGGCTTGCTGGTTCTCTTGAACCCCCTAATGTTCTCAGTCTGGGGAAGAGAAGTTAATTTAGCGGAGATATCTGGTCTCTTTGAAGCGGAAATTGCGGCCATGGCTGAGCAGCCATGTTCTGGGGAAAAGCACTGCCTCCTGCGGCCATCTTGCTGTGTTTCCAGGGTAAGCGGTCGATCTGATGTCTGTGTTTGCCTGTGCAGTGTATTCACAGAGATCTGGCTGCTCGTAACGTCCTGGTAACCGAGGACAACGTGATGAAGATTGCTGATTTTGGCCTTGCCAGAGACATTCACCACATTGATTACTACAAGAAAACCACCAACGTGAGTAGCTATTCTATTTTTTTTTATTTCAAGTCATTTGGATTCTTCATTGAAAATGAGGCTTTGCTCCTGTGGGAGCTTCTACTCTACATCTACAGGTACCACAAGCTTGTGCCCTGTGACATTTCTTTATATTGTCAATATAATTTTGCAGTAATAGCTTTTTGGTATTGATTTTGCTAAAGAATTTTTTTTTTTGGGGTTACTGAAACTTCTAGTTTTCATTGTATGCATCTGGTGGTCATTATTGAAGGAACTGTAACCTTAGCTCTGAACTCTTAATTATGTAAACATGACCAGAAGATGCTTAAAACCAAATACATGATAAGTAGAGCAGCGCTATTCAGCTGGCTGAGATCGGCATCTGCACTGTGTCTGCATATTTCACATTAGTGGCAGAATAATGTGTAATAGCTATTTTTATTTTAAAAAGGCATCTACATATAAAAATGACATATTAATGCTATGTAATAATATAGAATGCCATGGCTCTTTTCAGGGACGCTTGCCAGTGAAGTGGATGGCTCCAGAGGCTCTGTTTGATCGGATATACACACACCAGAGTGATGTGTGAGTATTGAATACTTTCCCTAGATTGAGAAGCTTAGCGGAATTTCTATGGTATTTGTATTGTTCTTGACAGCCTGCTTTCACTTGACTTGCCTGGATTTGGAGCTCGGCCAACTCTTGGTTTTAGAATGCTCCCTAGTACATTTTAGTTTAAATTGCCTTCAGGCCATCCCAGGTGTGTCCAAGAAAGTTCAGTGAGAACGCTGCTTGAGATCGATGATGGTCATTGGTTCCACACAAAGTCTCCAGTTGGTCAGTGTGATAGGATTGTTTTTCTGTCTTCTTTGTGTTGATTGGCTGCTTCTGTGTCGCAGGTGGTCTTTCGGGGTTCTGCTGTGGGAAATCTTCACGTTGGGCGGGTCCCCCTATCCAGGTGTCCCAGTGGAGGAGCTCTTTAAGCTGCTGAAAGAGGGACACCGCATGGACAAGCCCTCCACCTGTACTCATGAGCTGTAAGAATCACCCAGCATGCCCAGGGCCCAGAAATGCATCTCTGTTTAGGGGAGGGGGGATGAGATATTTCTGTTCAGATTGATGAATCTGAATAACTTTGGCCAGCCCTGGCACCAATCCTATTTTCTCTATAGAGCATATCAGATGCAGCAGCGCTACCCAGACTTGATTTATTGTGGTTGATTTTCTGTCACTGGCATATGGCCCATCTACTTTTAATCAATTTGCCTTGCACTAGGTTGTTTGACCATCACTGTTGGGCAAGGTCTTCCTCCTCGGTTGTGCTTCTGAGAGAAGCATTTTTGGGTTTATTAAATTTTCTTCTGTTCTGGTGTACTGAGCGTATGCTCACATTACAGAACACCCCTCATTGTGCTCCTTCTCCCCCTCCCTCCCTTCTCAGGTACATGATGATGAGGGACTGCTGGCATGCCGTCCCCTCTCAGAGACCCACCTTCAAACAGCTGGTTGAGGACCTGGATCGCACCCTGGCCATGACGTCCAACCAGGTGAGGGCGTTCCCGGTAGCGCCGACCTGGGCCCCAGCCGTGAGAACTGTACCCGCCATAGTGCTTTCATTGTGAGATTTAATGTGCCGAGGCAAGATAAGGCTAATGAATTAATGGAGCCCTTAAAGTTAATGAATTAAACATTTACGGTCCTTGCATTGGCTATCGAGTCTGATAAAACGGTGATACCGGTGATGGATTAGGCATGCAAGCCTGGACAATGGAGTGTGTTTGTAACGAATTTATTTGTTTCTGTCCTTCCCCATCGCCCTTCCCTGTCTATATCCCTGTGCCCGTTCAAGGAGTACTTGGACCTCTCGGTACCCCTGGACCAGTACTCCCCCAGCTATCCGGACACCCGCAGCTCCACGTGCTCCTCGGGGGAGGACTCGGTCTTCTCCCACGACGCCGGGGCGGAGGAGCCCTGTCTGCCCAAGTTCCCTCCACAGCCCAATGGGGTGGCCTTCAAGAAGCGCTGAATCTCGCCCCCCTCCCCACCGTCTCCACATTCCCGTCTTCGCCCCGCTGGCCTGGACCGCAGACTGTTTGGACCACGACCGCCACAGGTGCTATCTTTTGGGGTGGGTGGGGGAGAGGATTTTGCCCCGTAACCTTTGGAGCATGAGGGGGAACAAAAACAAACATTCTGCCATGCGCCTGGACTCGCATCCGTGAGCCATTTTTGTGGTTCCATGCCTTGGGCGGACATTTTTTTCAGACACTCTGTGGTTTGACCACTGGCCTCTGAAACCAGGCTGGAGGACTTGAGGTTTCTCACTTGTTTTTTTCTTCTTCTGGCACTTTCCTTTGTGGGGGGGGGTGAAACCCCCACTGGACTGCTGAAGGAAACTGGAAGACAAAGACTGATAAATGGGTGCTGGTTCGGTGGGAGAGCAACAGAAGTGAGAAAATCCCTCCTTTTTTTGTTTGTTTTTTTTTTTTTTTTTTTTTTTTTTACTCAGAGTCTCGTCTCCCCTGCTCCCATTTCTATTTTTGTTCTTTACACAAATGACTAGTCATGCTTTTCAGGCCTAATCCATTAATGAATATCTCCAAGGCTGCCAGACAGCTTTGCTTTCGCGATGTGCAGTCTCTATGTTCAGACCAGGGCCGGCAAGCATTCTGTAAATACAGTTAGAAATTTATAAATATGAATATATATTTACACCGTACTCTTATTTTTATTATTTGTTTTTCTTTTTGTACCAGGCGACTGATGCTTTATTGTATTTTTGGAATGTTGTCTTTTGGGGGAGGGGGTTAATGGGGAAAGGAGGTAAATTTATGAGGGGGGGGGGGGGGGGGGGGGCTTGCCAAGTTTTGGTGTTTGATGAAATTATGCTGAAATAATATTGGCCATGACATGGCCAGTCATGGATTGATTTTTGCCCCTCCGAGACCTGCTGCTCAAATACATATTTTATGTTCCTCTGGCTGTCATCTTGACCCTATGAGTGCTTGTATGCAATTGTAAGGACTTTTGGAAATGGCTGTCTTGCAAGGAAGCCCATGTCTCTGTGTTAATCTGTAAGCTAAAGTTTGCTGGTGGTGACAATCACAAAACTGAGATGAACGTGTTTTATACTGTAAATTCCCATTTTCCTTAACTGCTCTGATTTTGAAAGGGTGTGTGTGTGGCCAGTTATCAGCTCAACCTTTATGGACACGTATTGATGTATTATTCCTAGTGTCCCCAGTAAAAGTGCACCAGGTTAACGGTTACCGATCATTGACCGGGGAACAAAACTGTTGAACATCCACCAATAAATCTGCCAAAGCTATGGACAACGTGCGTCAGAAACTGCAGGTCACTTTAACAGCGTGTATATGTCATGTGAAGATCTATATGATGCTGTAAATGCATGTACACCAGTTAGTGCGTTAGTTTTCAGTCGACTTGCCGAACCAAGATTCACAGAAACGCTTATGTCAACATAAAGAATTACAATAAATAAAATGTTATTGAAAAACCAAATCATTAAAGCTTTCGGAGTAAAGGAAGTATTTAATAATAAACGGGACCATAAATTTCACGACTTTGCTTGTGTTTTGTAGATGTAAATCAGAGAGGTAGTGTCGGCCATTTTAATCTCCTGCCCGTTTAGCGCAGGTTACCGGGGGCAATTAAATATGGTAATGTGCTGCTGACATCAGAGCCTGCCGGCCAGCACCGAGAGGCCCGTCCAGCCGTAAACGGGTAATTTACGGCGGTGGGGACCCGTCCATCTGCGGCGCTGCTCCATCCGTCAGCCTGAGGCCCCGGGACCCGCGAGCCGATGCGTCACCTGGGCCTTTCGGCGGGACCGCGGTGTCCCTCCAGCCCGACAATGCTCCCGGTCCCCCGCCGCGATCCTGCCCCCAGCCACAGGATTATAGGGACAAGCATGCTGGGCCTTTCCTACAGGACTGAAGGGGGAAGTGGTGAGCATCTGGGGGAACATTGCAGGCCTAATTGAGGGTGTTGTGTGTGTGCGTACGTGTATGTGTGTGTACATTTAGGGGTGTGTGTAGCTAGGCAATGTGCAGGCAGCTGCATTTTGGTCAGTTATCAAATATGTGGGTAGGTCTGCTTTTCTTCAGAAGTGTATCTATGTGCGACTGTGCCCAAAACACAACCTTATCTTAATATTTAGTGAAACCAAAAACCAAATTCTGTAAGCAGTTGGATTGTTTTGTCCATTAAGCAATTCCCTGAAGGATGGCTACAGTAAGCCTAATAATTCTCTAGCGTTCTTCTTGTACACAAATGATG
Organism: Anguilla anguilla; assembly: GCF_013347855.1. NCBI lineage: Eukaryota > Metazoa > Chordata > Actinopteri > Anguilliformes > Anguillidae > Anguilla > Anguilla anguilla. The sequence goes on along the minus strand of NC_049210.1, from coordinate 10,377,493 downwards.
TCTATAATCGTAGCAGTAATGGTGTTTATAATAAATAAGAAACGGTGCCCTTTGTTTTCAGTGCTGAAGTGTTCTGAGAAACAAGCCTGTTTTTTTTTCCCAGGAAGGGGCCCTATCGCATATCCAAATTTCTTAAACGAAAGCAGAATTCTATTAATCCCTGGAAACGCGTGTTGTTAAAAAGTGACATCTGCCTACTGTAACCGCCACCGCCATTAAGCGTCACATATAAGTGTTCAATGAACTGCAGAAACTTGCGTTTATGACCAGTTAATGGTGCGTGCCTCAGACGTACGGTGCAATTAAGTGGACGGTATTATCACCTCTGACAGATGGCCCTAGGAATGGCTTGGAAGTGTGAGGTGCTTCTGGGAACTGTCTCCGTGGAACCCAAACTACCATAGACGCCCACCCACTTCCCGAGCACTGCCACCTAGTCCCTAAATGGTGCGCTCGCTCCCCGTGTCACGCATTGTAAAATGACCTTTCCTGCTCACCAATCATAAAAGCATGACTCGTGCATCTCGGTAATTGGCGTACTTGGCAGATTCCAGACATTTGTTACTGTTCGCCATGGATTTCCATCAGAGGTTGTTCTCTGAGCGATTGCTGAAGCCGTATGTTTTGCAATATGCTAAGAGTAATTGTGTCGTGTGATTCAGTAACTGCCTCCACAGCAGAAGTGAGCATGGTGGGTGAATTCATCTTCATTTGCTTTCTTTGCACTCCGGTACTGAAGCTTTGTAACCCCCCCCACCCCCTCCCCGCAAGGACTGAAAAAGGTCTTGGACACTTCTCTATCAAAAAACACAATCGGCAATGTGTTGGTGCTTCATAATTCTGGATCACAAGTTCACGCAATGTAGAAATGCACTCGCAGTGTACAGTCGTTCAGTTTTCTAGGTCTGTGCTGTGCGATAACACCAAATACAAAGCAGCACCGTCCCGAGGGGAAAGTGTGCAATAAGTTCTTGTGGCTTATATTGCAGAATTTAATGCCAGAGTTCTTGATTTGTTCCAGTATGACTAAAAAGGGAGGTCTTCTCAGTATGTCTTTATTAGAACAGTAGGTGGGGACTTGGCTTACTGGTACTAATGGGGATTTGTGGCTCAGGCCATCGTTCATGAAATAGCAAAGACTGAATTTTCTTCTCGAAAATGTGGAAGAATTACATTGTTAAAGTCAAACTTCCTCATTTACTTTCCAAGCTTTTTGTTGAGCAAACTGTAAAAGGTGGGGGTTTTTCCATGAAGTACTGTGTACAGGTGCATCGCCCAATGGAACTACTGGCCACAGATAGTGCTGGCCAGGCCCGGATTCGATCTGAGGCTGTGAGGCTCATCCATTCCTCACAGCGTGGTTCCTTTAACCGAATGAGCCATCCCAGCCAATTTAACATCCTAATGGGAGGTGACAGCAATTTATTGTGAGTGCTGTACCGGAGGCTATAGACTTTTCTGTTCTCTTGCGGAAGATTTGAGTGAACTGCTGGATTTGACTGACTTATTAGCCAAATGCTCCTGATTTATGGATGGTTTATGTTAGACGCCCGCGCATAGACTCTCCATTATACCTTGGCTCAGGGCGGCTCTGTTCGTGCAGACGCTTTTTCGCACTCAGTTCATTTTCTTGCCTGTCGACTCTGACAGATGACCTGCCCTTCACCCAGCCGTATTCTCGCAAAGGGGCGCCGTGTTGTCAATCACAGATGGTTACTCGGCAGCGATGGGATTGGGGTGCTGGTGCGGGGGGGGGGGGGGGGGGGTGTTTGCTTATTAAGGCCCAAAATGAAAATAGCGGTGACATCAGCCTGTTGATGTGCGCTGCTGACTGTCACTTAGCAATTGAATAGATTATTTATGGGAATGAATGGAGGGGGGAGAGTGGCTGAGTCTGGGCAGGCAGAGAGGTCTATAGTGCACTCAGGGAACCTCGCTGGACAATGAGGGCTGGACAATGAACGAATGGGCTCATGAATAACAATCCTGCCAGGTTCCATCTGCTGAGGGGAGGCCAGGCCCTACCTTTCATCAGAAGTGCAGTCTCTGAGCGAGGGGTCATGCGGTGCTCCATCACAGCTTGTGTGAAACCCAACTTTATTTGGCGTGGAGCGGGGGGTGGGCAATTCCGGTCCTGCAGGGCCGGTTCGTTTGCAGGTTTTTGTTTCCACCAATTACGCCTGGCTAAATGAGCTAATTGGCTGTCCGTGCCAACACTGGTTCGGTCATTGGTTAGATCACGGTAAAACGCTTCATATCGGGACACAAGAACAGTCTTCCGCTGTCATTCATGCACTTACCAAGAAATGTAGCTCAAATGTCAGATGGTGTAAATGTTAGGGTTGCTTAAGTAATTGAGGCCAAAAGTTGGAATGAAAACCAGAAACCGATACGGCCCTCTTTGCCCACCTCTAGTGTAGATCAATTTTATGGTGGGGAATATGCCACTGCATTTAGCTGTGTAGGCTTTCAAAGTGTAATTTTATTGTGTTGTAATTTGCCTATAATACACAAGCTGCAGATTGCATAAAAAAATTCCCAGGAGAGGTTGTAAGAATGGATATTGTGTGAAAGAATGTTGTAAGCTTTCTCTCCCCTCTATAATTTTCAGCAGTGTTTGCTTATTCCATTTTAGATCACCCCTCCTCCTCCGCCTTCACTATTGTCTATTGCAACTTTGGCCAAGAAGAAGAGTTATGAGAGTTCTGTGGAAATTTTTGTGTTTTTTGTTTTCTGTGGTTCTAGCGGTTCTGGTCTTTGTGCTTGTTTTTGCGGAGTTCCTTATTTTTGTTGGGAGGCTTGTATGTAAATCTGGTAAACAACAAGCTTTGCTTCTGCCAGCCCTCTTAGCCTTTTAGTCTCTTTATGTATCTCTCTCACGCACTCATAACTCATGACTTGTCAACTTGTTTGAAAACCGTTATGATGTGTCATAGTCTTGCAATGAAATCCAATTTTTTTGTTTAGTTTTTAAAAAAAAATTTTTTTACTCAAAACATTTCTTAGCTTATTTGAGCCCAAGAAGACGGGTGACTCATTGTTCCTGTCATTTATTTCCACTTGTGGCTTAGGCTAGAAAAATAATATGAAGGCGTAAATATGAAGTGTCAGGACAGGGCTCCAGAGCTGCCAGCAGGAGTGGTGCTCAGTGAAGCTGATAGGATGCTGAGATGAGGATGACAGTGGAGGAGGAAGACGGGGTGCTGGCCTCCCGCTCTTCATGCGGGGGCCCGGAGCCCCCGTCTGTGGGATCGCTGTGCCTCTGACAGGTGCCCTCTGCGGACTCCTGCTCACTGGGGCGGAGCTGACAGGCGGGGGCAAGCAAAGGGCAGGGGCTGTCACTCAAACTAGGGGCATTGTCTCCTCTCTTTGCTGTCTCACTCCCTGGCACCCAGAATAGGGTTGGGGGGGTTTATCTACATAATCGTGGAGGCACGTGACGCGCGTGCCAACCCTGTCATCAGCGTGCCGTGGCCCTAAAACGGCGAGGCGATAACGTCCCCGTCCTAAGGACCCGGAGAGAAAGACCCAGTGCCGCGTTTTGGAGGGAACAGTCAACTCACTCTGAACTTTCAAGGGCTTGTTTCACAGAGGGCCAAGGGAGAGCTTCAACTTTACCCTGCTCTGTTTCAGATGCGCAGGATGGACCTTCAGTTTCATCTGTCCTTCCATCTGCCCTCAGTGAGACTAGGGAAGAACGAGCCCCATATAAGGCCTGTCCACTGCATGACATTGGCAGCTAGTTACTCTGATGGGCAAGAGGAGTCCACATTGTAAATCATGTTTTTTATACAGCCACGATCAGCTTGAACCATGATAATGTAATAATACAGCTACGGCAGCTCATAAAAGGCAGCCTTTTTTTTCTTTTATTGGACGTCAATAAATCAAAAAGGGGAACCGAACACTGAAATGTTTGTTGTGATTTATGATATTTATGGTTTATGGTTTTCACCTAAGGGAGAGTCTGGCTTTCGCTGGGGTATTCCCCACTTCTTTAATTTTCATTTTGGAACATTTTACCCTTATATGCCTTGAATTATAGGTCCCCGTCTGAGATACCAAATTTTTTGGTTCCTGTTATGTGTTTCCCAAGAAGGCAGAAATACCCTTCAACCACAGTTGACAATGAGCGGAATGTTAGCAGCTTGAACTTTGGTATTGTTCCAGTACATATTTGCTGCATCCTGTCTGTGGTATTATGCTTTCCCAGATTTGCAGAAGTGCTTCTGCTCGACCAACCTGTAATAAAGGTTTGTCTGTGCAAGGCATTTTTGATTTTGATTTTATGAAAAAAGGTATGCAGACAGTTTTTTTCTTTCATGCGGCAAAACAATAGAAATAATTGTTTTCAGTGATGGCAGTGCTGTCCCACAAAACACGACCATATGGGAGTACGGCAAGTGCCTTTCAAGATGAAAAATTTTAACTTTTCCCCAAGTTCCACAGTACTTTCCTTTCACTATGTGTGAGCTATTCCCCTGAGGTAGATGAGACTTCTATTTAGAGCCGAATTATTGCTCGCTAGCTTCCTTCTTCCCACCTCTATTGTCCACTTGCTGTAACCCAAAAAACTTTTAAGCAGGAAAACTATTTTTCTGTGTCATTTTTCCTGTCTGTGGGTCACCCTATAAGCTATAATGCATTTCACTACAATTTCTTATAAAAGTTTAGCCAATTTCATTTCTCATGCTCCCATTAAATCTAGTGTTTTATAAACCTATACAACTGCATTTAAACAACATTATAAGTGCCTTGCAGGTGCATTTTGTTACTCTCTACCATCAGCTAATGTGGGGAACAAGCTTATATTTTCTGTTATGCACCTGGTATCTCATTAGCTCTTTTATTACATTTAGCCCTTAGCGCTTACCCCCGACCTAACCCCTTCCCAAAATCCATTCTTAAGACTTTACGTAATTGCAAAGAATTTGCTAAGGAAATGCTTGTACTTACGAATGTAATTGCTGTGCATTTATAGTGCATTTAAGATCCAATTGAAGCATGACCCAAGGTTATCATTACATCGTTTTCCCAGTCTGCTAAGACCAGGCGACACCGAAGGTCCTTCTTGAAATCCCATTTGAAATCAGACCTTGTGCAGACCATCCGAGTGCCCCCCCCTCATTAATCAGTGCCCCGACCGCGCTGACAGTGACGGACATGCGCGTTGACCTTCCCCCGTCACCTGCAGGTGTTTCACTTCCCTGGGGAGGGAATGCCATCAATCAGATGGAACGCTCCGGAAACAACCCCCCCCCCCCCAGGTGGGGTGGCTTCTCCAGCCCTCATCTGCTTGCTTGGCTTGGAATCGCTGGAATGAACAGAGAGAGAAGGGGCGGTTGTCGTACCTCCCTCTGCAGAGTTGCTTCTCAGAGGGTTCAAAGAGGAGGCTTATGGGATGTGAGGTCCATTCTCGTATTTTACCTCGGGACGCAATCAATACAGTTGATGGGAAACACACCATTACATGCCTACTATTGTCAGTATTAGCATGCCTAATGGCTGCAGGGAGAGTGGAGGCAAAGCATGTTTGCACACGTATGACAGGGAGAATTAATTACTGGACGCGGAGTGAACTATGGGCAAATTAAATGCGGTTGGCTCTGTGTTTCGCTTGTGTCGGTCCTTGTTAAGCAATCAGCTTGGGTCTGAACCTCAACGGCAGTGCTAATTTGTCAGTCTCCCGGTAACGTTAGCCGAGAACTGAACCCACCATATGGCCACTGGCTAAACCCTAAAACCCAATTTTCCTTCTGTTTCTTTGTAAAGCGTCTTTGTGACAGTTCTCTGTAAACAGTGCTATTCAAGTAAAATAGGTTTGACTTGATTTGATTTGACATACCCACTCGGACTCCAAAGAGATGCTTAAATAACGTTAGTGCTGTAAACGAATACTCCAATAATACTAGAAAGAGGACAGTGTGTAAAAGTCCTGGCTAATCAGATTTAATTGGACCAATATATTTGTCAAGGTGATCAAGCAAGAAGCTTTGAGAGGGATTTGACATATAAGTTTTTGGCGGATTCTGTATCTGTCCCTTCTTATTTTGATCAAACCTGACACATTTTTCATTTATTTGTGTCCCCAGTCGGTACAGGTAAAGATATGCTCTCGGCTAAAATGGATGAATGTCGTCCTTCAAGGAATGCATCTTCCAATTATTGTTCTAGACAGTATATAGAAACTCTTTTGGCCTTTAGACCATGATTTGATCGTTTATCAAGCTGTCTACCGGTAGAGTGATGAAAAAGCTGTCATACTACGAGACGTCATGAGATTTGACTCCAGGTCACACGCAGTAGAGCTCCACTCCAATAGGCTGAGTTCAGAACCAAGGACACTACTGGCAGCGCTGAACACCCGGGCTGTTCACTTGATTGAATTGGAGAGTTTGCATAGCTCCTCTAGCTCCACAGGCAACACGGGCAACCTTGCTGAAAATGTAATTAACTCAGGGTAATAGCTTCCTCGTTTTCCATCTGCTCACGGTGGAGCGGTGAAGGGTAGCTCATGAATACCCCGCCGTCTGCACCGAGAGCGCGTTTTAGAGGATGTTAAATAAGGCGACCTGCTCCAGGTGTGGGGAGGAATTGGCGAGGCAGAATGGGAGGAGGGGGCGGGGGAGTGGGGGGGGGGGGTGGTTTAATGGACTCTTCTGGAAAGGAGCAGGAGGGAGTGGAGGAGCGCAGGGAGAGGAGGTGGAGGTGGGCCGATTGTCGGGGGCGTAAAACGATCGCAGGAAGGCGATGTCGGCCGACGTGCTGGCGCAGCGTCCCCACAATGCAGCCACCGCCTGCGGGCCCGAGCTCCGCCCGTTTCTCCCCCCGACGGATCGGCTTTCCTCCACAGGTGGATTCCACACCAGCTCCTCCCCTCGGCCGCCCTCAGGCTAGGCCACTCGATCCAGGGCTGTCAGGCTCCCTATCAGTCAGGATTAACTACACTGCCAAGCCTTGATTTCACCCCCGCTGGGCTAGAGGAAGCCCACAAGAAAAAAAAGAACATACACTTTCAAATTCCAACAAGTACATAACCCGTCTTTTATGACTGTATTTCTGACTGTGTTGCTGTGGGGCACTGCTTCATGTCCCAGCACAGTCTGCTGTTATTTCCTCAAGACTAAAACAGCTGTGAATTTTTTAAAAAAAGGCTTATTGGATGTAATAAGTGTTGATGGAAAACCGAATGTGATTTGTGTGTGTAGACCCGGGTGCTGGATGTAAAACTGTACATTCTATGCTTCTGTACACAGTTTATAGCGGGCATTCGGGAGCTGTAAATCTCTCTGCGCCCGACGTCGGGTCCAAGCGGAAGAGAAGTGTGGTTTTGGACGCGGCTGTGTTAGCGAAGTGGGCACTCCCATGCTTGGCTGCCCCGCTCACCGCACAGGCAGTCCGTTCATAATGTCCCGTAACTCCCACGCGTTCACCACGGTCCCTTGGCCAGCCAGCTTATTGCTCTACCAGCAGTGAGAACAGGCCGGTCTCCGCTGTTGACCTCAGTGCTGGGACGTGAATGCAAGGGCAGGCCTGCAGGATCATGTCTGGAAGCGTAGAGAAGATCCATAAGGCCGTTTTACCCTAACTTTCATTGGCTGAAAAAAAATATCAAACTAGTTTCTGAAATTATCATTATTAAATTAAATTATTAAATAGAGCAACCTTTTCTGCAAAAACATGTTCTGAATGACAATAATTTAGAAAATACAGACGCATGCAAACAGCAAAACTGAAAATTTGATGTAGTCTCTTCATTTTTTTCAGAACTGTCTCTCAAAATCTCCCTAATCCAAATATTTATATATCCAGAAATATTTATATGATTATATATGTAGGATATAATATAGTTGTGAGTATGTATCACAGCAATAAAATATTCTGTCCAACATTTGCCCCCTTCCAAAATTATCCCACTTAATTTGCTTTTGGGTGCAAGCCAACAATTCACTGTATCTAATCTTAACATTCCTCTTGTTGCAGGATGTTTACACAGTTATCATTGGAGGAGAGCTATTTCAGTTCAGATTATTGCAAATCAGCAAATAAGCAGCCTAATTTTAATTTTAAAGTATAAATATTTAGTTTTTGGCAGCTTCACCTACAACAATCACAGTGGGGGAAAAAAGTAACGATCTTGTTACCAAATATAGCTTTATTTTGTCAAATGTTGCATGATTTCCCTGCCTAATATGCACTTTGTTAGCTTTTGGTTTAAAAAGCCACCAGAAGCCAAGCTAGTACAAAGGCCAGAGGCTCTAGCCTGATAGTAATGAACAAAGGCCATTTTTGAGACAGCTGATATATGGATTGACATGCGAATGACATACCGTGTCTGCACAGAGGCTCATTAGTGTGATATAAACAGAATATTTCAAAGATGACGAACGGTCGTAAAGCGGGTTATTGATCCGAACGCAGCCGTGCCGCGGCTGCCGTCCCTCCCTCGAAAGTATCTGCTCAATAGTAATGGAGTCGCAGATCCCCGCGGACACAGTTCCCCACCGAAGGAGACCAGCCTGCCTCGGCGCAGGTCAGTTAATAAAACGGTCTGATTCATATGCTGTCGGTGAAAGTGATTGTGAGTGACGGCGTTGCTCTCTCTCCAGACAAGCGGGCAGTGAGCGTATGAATCAAAGAGGGGCGACTGCACGTGGACATTTAATCCTATCAATTACCCATGAGCCATATGCCTCCTTACTCAGAATAATTGAATTGTGTCTGAAACATGATTGCTCGACATAGTTTACATATGGTTCTGTTTAGGCTTAAGCGTATTACATATGAGCGAGGCTATGGGGGGAAAAGGCCTGCGTTGTTCTTTTGGGAAGGGATTTAATGAATGAAGGATTAATACTGTACGGTCAAAGGTAGAATTCTCTTTGCCGTAATGAACAGATGTACAGATGACATGCATTTCCCCATGGCATAATCAGCTGGGTGGTCGGTCCTCATCCGTCAGTATATTACCCATTCCCTATAGGAAAACCTCCAGCACCCTTTAAATATAGATTAATTCCTGTTTGCCCTTGATTCAGTTGAAAGAGGGAAACTTGAGCCAGCTGTTGAATCCTGGGATTGATGTGTGATCCTGTCCTCAGGTGATTAGAGGTGAATCGATTGGCAGATGTCTATCAACGTTTGCACGAGTTTGCTCATCTCCAACCAGGTAGCCTTAGAGACATTATATTTCTGCAAATGACATTACTCTGCTTGGCCAGTGCTGAGCAGCCTGTGGCTCCCTGTGTCTGGTTTGGACATCTTCCGCTAAGAGGTCTGAGTTCTGTCTGTCGACACTGGCATTCAGCGTTATTATTACTGCTGTCACTACTGGTTCCTATGACTGACATCTCTATCGGAGGTAACTATACTGTACTAGTTCTCACAAGTCATTGTAGAGTTTAAAAGGTATTTAAGAACACTTACTGCTCTGAAACGTTTGAGAAAGTACAGAACATACAGTTAAGTGGGACACATCATGCTTTCTACTTTTCTTTCCGTATTGGTACAAAGAAAGCTAGTTTACTGCACAGCAAAAAACTGAAGAGTGAGCAAAGACAGAGTGTCTTTCAAGCCACACAGCCTTGGACTGAGACATGGGTTTGGAAGCTGAACTGAAGAGACATTTTTAAAAGGAAGCCAGTGGGTGACGTACAACGGGAGCGCTCCAAACCTCTCTGGGGACCCACACGTAACAAGCCAGGTATGAAAGCCATCATTGATCACAGTCCAGCACCCAGGTGGGTGGCTGAAAGGCTCTGATTTAGTGTGTGTCTTAGCACAGGAAGTAAAGCCGCAGGGCTTGGAGAGGGGGAGCTGTGTGTTGCCCGCCCAGCTCCATTCAACCCAGTTAGTCTTCTCTTCCCAAGTTTGCTATTTGAGGGGAGATGGATGGGTCTTTTCATTCCTTGTTTTGTTGGCTTGGCAGTTATTTTGGAACAGTGAAGCTTGTGTGCACTTTCCAAAAAGGCAGCTGTTAATGTTAGACCAGCAAAGGCTGTGCTGGCAGAACTGAGGCTTGTGGAAGCGTATGTTCTGTGGGTCTCCCTTTTTGTTTCTACCCCATTACAAATACATTGAGTATATAGTTGTGTGACAATGTGCCCTGCCTTGTATTCTGTTAAAGGGTTAATGAATGAGAATTTGCTGTTATTTCCACCATTTAAAAAAAGAAAGTGACACTGTTCAGAGCTTTTTTAGCCTGTAGCTTACTTTTTAAAAATAAATACAATTACACGTAAAAGGTTAAACAAGCGTTCCAATCTGTTCCACCTGACCTCATTCAATTTAATTAGCAACAGCGGATCAAGGCACTAAAGGATTATTTAACATCGTCGATTTCTTTGGATAACAAGGAGGGCTGTGCCATAATGAGAAAACCGTATGCGTACAGAGGGTGTAGTATTCATAAATGGTTAGCAGAGGGCGCCATTGCAGTACTTTTAATAACCTTCAGCGGCGTTTGATTGATACTGAACCAAAAGAATAACATGTTTATGTACATGAACAAAAACTATTTTGTGGCTATAGCATTCTGTGTAATACCAACAACAATGGCAATAATAAAAGCACAGTCACCATAAAAATTATTTTCTATGGTTTTTGTGAGGAATGTGTACTCACAAAAAAAGATTTATGTCAGCCCTCCTAAGTTTTTTTTCACTCACTTTTTTTTGCCAATTTGTAAACACAGCAATTTTGTTGTTAGCTGCCATCATTTGAAAATTTGTGAGGGCTATTTAAAAAGAACACCATGCACATCAGTACTTTGGCTTCTGTGTAACCATTTTACAAATTCCATGATGACACCAAAACCTCCTTTTTATTAACTGCAGCTTTCAGCTCAACATATGCATGTAGAGTACATTAAGGTTAATCTCTTTGTGTGTTGATGTGAAAATGGTTAAGGTTTACAGTAAGAATATAGAACTCTGAAGTCCAAAATATCTCCACGATTATTTCCATATTGACAGCAAGGAAAATGTACATTACATTACATCTATTTATACAGCTGGACATATCCTTTCAAGATTTTTTGATTATGTATGATTGCCTATATGCATTTTTCAGAAGTGGCAGAAGGACACAAACAATTACTATGCAGAAATCCGACCAAAATTTGGCATTTGGCCCCACTAAACGTCTGCCAGTACAATATTTTTGTGCCGGCAACAGAAACATTAGCGCTAGCACTTGTTATGTTTGTGGTGCATTCTGTTTGCTCTCATTTATTATACATATCTGTACCTTTTAAAGTTCCAAGTCGTGTAAGGAAAGCTTTGTTAAGATCAAACGGGTTGCTGTCACCCGGGGTGTAGATGTCATGGACAACATGTTTGTTCTTCTCTCTTTGAGTCTGAGTGCATCTCTCTCATTTCACCCGTAGGACTGCGGTATCCATGGGGACCTGCTGTATGTGATCATGCTGTTTGGGAAGTGTAAGTCTGAGAGAGACGTGGTGTCTGCTGGTGACAGGAGCTCCTTGTGCAGGAGAGCTGTGCTCTGCCTGGCACCACAAAGCCCTACCATTTGGCATTTCACTGCTGCCATCCTGCCTCTCATTTATGTGGACAATACCACCCCTAGTGGTCATTTGTTGCAACATCACACCAACTTGCGTGAGGTAGCCCTTCAAACTTGTACATTGTAGTGAGGTTTTGCCTGTAGAGCACTTGGAAAATAGTGTGCTCTTTCAGTTTATGCAGACCTTTGGCAAACCTAAAATAAAACTATTTAATGATGTTCTAATGGCCTTTTATCACTTAATATCTAATCCTGAATTTAACTGTGCTTGGCTTTAATCTTTCAGGAGGAACAATTTGCTCATTTTGTTCAAGCAGTTCTGGAAGTTTTTAACACATTAGAGAACACATTATGAAAACAGCATGCATGTTCTGGGACACATGCACCACTGACCTTTCCTTTTATTTCCAGATTTAAAGGTACAATTTAAAATAAAGAATACAGCTAAAATATAATTGTGCTATGTGCCAGAGAGCAAGATTAGTTGTATAATAATGCATGCATCCATCCATCCATTATCATTATCGTGGTCAGGGTCACAGGGGTGCTGGAGACTATCCCAGCATGCATTGGGTGAGAGGCAGGAATACACCCTGGGCAAGTCGCCAGGCCATTGTAGGTTGTGTAATAATGTCTTTAGATATTCAAAGAAATAGATATTCATGGCATAGATGAGGCACACTATCACTATAATCTCTTAAGCGTGCAGGTGAAATCTTCAACCCAGTAAAGTATAAAATAAGTTTATCAGTTGTACATTAGGTTTTTCTTTTTCTTTTTGCTAGTACCCTATATAATTATTGAAATATAACTGTGTCAGGGCTGAGTAAAAGAAACGATAAAAAATACTGTGATTTTCTGCGGCTCTGGAGTCTGAAACGGGGTCAGTGTCTCTGCTTAGTATGCTGTAGCTGCGGCTGTGTGCTTTAATGCTCAGCCGTCCTGTCCTGGCTGTCTATATGCAGACAGTGACATGGAGAGACAGCTCTCACCTCCTCTCCCTTCTCCTGCCTTCTCCCTCCACCTCTGGGTCCCCTCCCCCTGGCGCGAGCTGTTGGGCTGGGTCCGTCTCTGAAAGGCTCCTCCGAACGGCGATAAATAATTCAATGTGAGCGGCGCTGCGTACGAACGAGCCCCGCGACGGGCGGCGGATCGCAGCCTCGCTCTCGGACGCTCGGGTGTGACAGCTGCACCAGAGAGCGCTGGGGAGCAGCCAGCGCCGCACACACGCGCCGCACACACACACATACACACGCGCCGCGCGCATACGCATGCGTGCGCGCGAGTGCAGGCACTCACACAGGCACACTCGCACGCGCGCACACTCAGACACATGCAGCAACCCGGGACTGCCCTCTCTCTTTGCGTCTCCCTCTATCTCTCTCTCTCTTCTCCTTTTAACTGAGCTCGTTCTCTCTTGTCAGGGGAGCAGCATCGTCCACCGCCGGTCGCTGCGAAGTCGCTGTTGGATTTTGGGTCTTTTTCTTTTGCCTGAGAGAGGCGCCCGAAGTTTGAGAAGCCGCGCCGCCTCCCTCTCCAGACCCTCGCCCCCCTCCCCCCCTCAAAGGAAGGATGCCTGAAGCGGGGCCGAGGCGGGTGCCCAGGTGGCCAGGGGTGCCCCACCTGGCTGCCCTGTGCCTGCTCGTGTGCCTGGTGGCGGACTGCGGGGCCAGGAGGGCCCCGAAAATTCCCCGCTGCCCTGCCTCCTGCTCCTGCACCAAAGACAGCGCCTTCTGTGTGGACACCAAGGCCATTCCTAAAAGCTTCCCTCCTGGGATCATCTCCCTGTGAGTATATTCCTGGATACTGTCTCTTTGTCTGTCTGTCTGTCTGTGGATCTCTTACCCATTTGTACTCTTCAGTTGTGCATGCCTTGCTTAAAGAACGCCTGAGAAACATCCATTCTCTGGGAACACTGCATTACATGACAGAGAAGGAATGATCAGTGATGTCACGCACTTAGCTAATGATGACCTCAGCTTCAGTAGGCAGCTGTTCAGGAGTCTTGCAGTCCATTCTTTAAGGATGTGATGTGAGAAACAGTGCTAAAAAGTATATTTGTTATAGCCGCAATCTTATGACATTTAATGCATCAACATAATGTAATGCGGTGTCCTTCTGTTTGTCTGCCAAGAGATACAGCATGATGAATAGCTGAAACAACTCATTTGCATTGATGTGACTGCTGAAATTCTGGTTGTTCTGCACTAACCCGTCCATTTAATTGCACGCTGTGTAATTTATCCAGCTTCAGCTTCAGTAGGGGCTCCTCAGCTGTGGTTGTTGGAGTGTCCTGTTGGTTTCATTAAAACCAGCTATGTTTCTGTGAGGGTGTAAAACAGCAGGCTGGGGGGCCTGGAGATGAGACTCTGGAGAACAAAATGATGGTACATTGGTTGTAAACAAGATGTTTTACTGCTATTTCTCCTGATTTGGACAAGCACAGTATGTTTTCTGTGTAACCAAACACAAAAACACAGAACTACATTAACTAGTTTGAAGACTTGCATACTTCACATTTGTATTTGAAAATTCAAATTAGAGGTTTGATGAGCCTCTCCTTCACTGTCTGGAGAGCAGGCAAAAGAAAAGTGCTTATTCACAGCTGCAGACCTATGATGACCAATACCAACAGTACAGGCACAAATAAAACCTGATTCAGTGCCAGTCCAGCTCTTCACCAAAGATTCAATGTGTGCATTACAGTTAAATAATCATTTACAACTCCATTCTGAATTGCCTTTTAAATATTTTATAAATTAACGTCTTTGGGTAATATTCTATGGTCGGAATGTGTGTGTATGAGTGTGTGTGTGTGTGTGTGTGTGTGTGAGAGAGAGAGAGAGAGAGAGAGAAAGAGAGAGAGAGCGAGAGAGAGAGAGAGAGAGAGAAATATCAATAAAACAAAGCGAGCACCTTCACTGTTCTCTGGGTGATTTGACTGAAGTGGTTGGGGGGACAAGCTGTGGAATGGAAATAAGAGTGTGAGGGACTGCCTCTCTGCGGCTTTGTTCTGCAGCCTCTCTCTCTCCAGGTCCGTGGGATTACTTCAGCCAGCCTGTAATAAGACTGCATTGATTGCAAGGGGCCAAGGGGACTTCAAGCCACAATCCTTGGAAAGACACTGGCCTGGATTCAATCAACGCCTGTCCTTCACTTTGACACGCTGATAAACGAAAGTGTTACTTATGTTCTTCACAGACGCAGTTTAGCAGGTTCGTTTTGGTGATTGCTGAATTTTGGTGACTGCCAAATTGTGTTTTTGAAGAAAAAAATAAAGCAACACTTGAAATTAATCGCAGGTCAAAGTTAAGGATGAATGTTGAATCCAGGCTGCTGTTTTGCTGATCAGACCTAAAGCATGGATTGGTGCAAATAGACGTGTTTTTAGATTAAGATGCCATCCTTAAACTTCAGTGACCCATAAGGCATTTATGTAAGTTGTATCCCAGCAGACCCCATTTCTTTTTAATTCATGGTGGATCTTTTGGGGATCTTTCCTCATTGCAGTGGGAATCAGCCTGTGGATATGATCATTAGAGTTAACATAAACAGAAGATAATTCAAGGTGGAACTGTCCTGGTTTCAGAATGGGGAAGTTGTGAATGTTTGGAAAAAGGGGATGCTTCCTGTCCCAGTTTAAACCCATCAAACCTTTCTAACAAATTGAAGCTGTCAGAAAGGTTCAATCCAAGTGCAGCAGGCAATTACTTAAGAGATGACGTGCTGACTCAACACACAGATTGCATTCTGGGTATTGATATTGAGGGCGATTCTTAGAAGCCTGCATCAAAGTGGCACAGCACTGCCATAAAGACCTCCTAATGTCCCCTTCTGACGCAAGAATGACCCTGTATTTTAGACCAGAGGGACATCTAACAGATGTTGTTCCAAGCGGACGTGCCAACAACAGCACTCTGCCTGCTTTTGTAATGCCCGGTGAGGCTCAACCCATTTTAGGATTAAGGATTCGCAATTAATATAATTAGCTCAATGATTTTCAGCCACAGCTGTGGACTTGACACATGTCCTTTGTGTAAACATTTCACTGTAGTCAAAAATAGGACTGCACTCGTGCTGGTGTATACAATTGTTTAGAAACCTAAGCCAAGGTAAAAAAATAAAAAATAAAAAAAAAAACCAAAAAAACCAACCTGGTCCTCTAGGATTAGCTGTTTGCCTCTGGCCTAGATCTAATTAGGATCTAGTTCGATCAGCGATTACACAATGCATCCCAAAAAATAGCCACGTCTTAAACTGGTATTAGACACAGACATAACTTTGCTTTTGTAAATGTACAATTTAATTTTTCAGGTGTCTACTCAGTTCTGCATCATATACAAATCTTATTTGTTATTTTTCTCATTTCCAATAGCTTCACTCTTTGGAGTTTGGTATTATCTGCAAACTGAACTATTTTATTTCTTGTGTCTTTATCAAAATCTTTTAGATAACAATCTATTGCTAGCCTGTGTTCTACCTTCAGACCAACTTTCATCCTTGCTGATTTCTATTTAATAATGGGTTGCTCATGAGGTACTTTTTTAAAGGTATTTTTAAAATCCAAATATATCTTAACATTATTTAGGTCCAAACTGCAGGTTTAAAAAAGTCTTTACATGGTTTCCCTCTGTCAGTGCAATTCTGGCTATCCCTTAAGATACCCTTTTCTCCTTTTTTGACACTTCATATTGCATCCCTAAATATAGGTTCCAAAATATTTCACAAGAAACAACAATAATAACCTGATTTTTGGATTCCTGGATCAGTGTGATCAATAATCTTCCTAATCTACCTACAAACAGTCCAGGGTGTATTCCTGCCTCTCGCCCAATGAACGCTGGGTTAGGCTCCAGCACCCACCGCGACCCTGCTCAGGATAAGCGGGTATAGATAACGGATGGATTGATGGATGGATTTGTTTTATTCTCAAACACATGACATTTCTAAATTCAAATGAAGAATCTTTTTTTAATTATTTAAATATGTATTGCATCCAAGTCTGGAATGCAGCCATTTAACCTGTTTGAAATGATAATCATTTTAAATGCAAATAGCTGGATGATCATAAATAATTAATAAGACATTCATTATTTTTATTCATTATTCTGCCAGACACCTCTAACCACTGCATTGGAGAATCAGAAAATATGTTGTATCAAGTTAATAGTAATGAAGAAACATGAGTGCTATATTCTGGAGTCAGTAGGTACCAGAGAGACAAGATGCACTATGATGGTGGTAACAATGATGATGATGGAGATGATGATGAGTATATGATGATGGCAGTCATGAGCATAAGAAGGACAGGGATGATGGTGACGAGGAGGAAATGAACGACAAGGATCATCTAAATGATGGTCAAGATAGTGATGTAGATACAGTGTCAATGCTGGTGAAAAGTCATGATGATGATGTATGAAGAGGATGATGATAAAAAATGTAGGAATGATAATAACGCTGATGTGGATGAGAATAAAGAGAATTACAATGTTAATAATGCTTATGATGAAGCTAATGAGAAGGATGATAAAAATCATGCTGGCGGTGGTTGTGATGGTGATGATAATGATGATGGTGATGATGCTATAACCTTGAACAAACAGGGAATTTGTTGTGGTCTCCCCTGCAGGACGATGGTGAATGCGGCGTTCACAGAGATCCCAGAAGGAGCCTTCTCTCACCTTCACCTCCTGCAGTTTCTGTGAGTACACTCTCCTGCCCTCAATTCCCATTGCTCCACATTCACAGAAAGGCAGCAAGTCTTTGCGAATGTGATGTCGGGATTTTCTTCATATTAATTCAGTGTGACAAAGCGATGGTTCCCTTTAGTCGCCACCAGCCAGATGACCTTTCTGAATCCATTTTGAGGATTGCAACAGAAACTGTGCATACATTGACAGCTTCAATCTTGTGAATTGTTCAGCCTCGTCATCGAAACCTACTGCAGTTAGCTGCCCCCCCCCCCAGGTCCTTTGAGAGATGGTTATCAGCAGCAAGCACCATTCCTGTGATGAGACTGGTGCTCTGTGTCAGTGTCCATGTCAGTGTCAGTGTCAGAACTGATGACAGAGGCCCTTCAGTATTGGCCTGCTAAACAATAGGACAACTGTGCCAGCTAATTTCGCAGGCTATGGGTGCATGTGTGTGACCTTATGGTTCTCTACCCTGTTCTCATCTGAAAATTTTGGCAATTTCCCAATGTATAAGGTCACAATCAGATGTTAAGACCACAGAAAACAAAAGGGCTATGGACATTGAAAATATTTTAAAAATATTAAACCATTTGATCATTATTTGGGGCTAATGTACATAATAAAAGAAACATAAACCTATGGATGAAATATCTGTCCTGTGTTCATAATATCTTGAATATTCATAATTATCAGAACTATCGGAACAGTTGGGTTTAAACAGTTTACAGGTGAGTTTTCATGAGTTTTTAAGGCATAACTCTAAGGCATCTCTGATGAGGTACAACTGAGCTGTTCCCCAATACAATTTCTGTGGCACCGATATTGCACAGTCCACTGAGACCACAGATCACTGTTCAGCACTGATTACTATGCAATAGCATTATGTACCCAAATTTATGAGAGCACTTCCAGTAGGTTTATCGTACAATTGTGATTTGCGCTGAAAAGCATGCCCATTATCAGTTATCACTGCTGTCATGGGTTTAAAGCCCCTGTGCTTCAAGGCTGAAAATGAATGCATGATGAATAAATTACTGGCCCAGAAGGAGGACTTCACATGCTTTATAGCAACCGCAGTGCTCTTTTTCAATTTTAACAGCCTAAAGACCTTTGTTATTATATCTTGTTTATGACTATGACGATGATGATGATGATTACAGTGATGATAATGATGATGATAATTATTATTATTATTATTATTATTATTATTATTATTATTAGTCCTGGTAGTTGAAGTAGACACACTAGTATTAGATGTAGTGGTACTCCTGGTGGAAGTGTTATTAGAACTGTTTAGCCTACTTGTTATAGCAAATACACCATCAAACAAAATCTAGAGTGTGATGAGTAAAAAGCGTGCAAGAATGAAATAAATCCAGAACCCGGCATGCTTTAATAGAAAATAAATCAAAACACAAGCATTTTCACACAGTTCAATTTTAAAGCAAGCAGATCTGCAAGGGGGGAGATGCTGCACTCCACGGGAGAAATCACAGATAGTTAGAAATACAGAAGTGAAGTAAATTGAAGAATGTAATGGGGCGTGAAAAGAGGCAGAAGAAGCTAGCCGGGGAAAGGCAGAGGCTTTTCTGTGTAAATGGGGATGTCTTCATTCTCCTGTTTGAAAGAAAGAAAAGCAGAGGAGTGCATTAAACAACTCACATATTCCACGCAAGACGTGCCCGGCTCCCTGTTCCCTGGTGTGTAGTTTTGCAGCACATTTCTTCTGTATGGATGTATGAATCTCTTTCTCTCTCTTTTTCCTCTCTCTCTCTCTTTCTTTCTCTCCCCCCATCTCTCTCTCTCTCTCTTTCACTCTCTCTCTCTCTCTCTCTCTCTAGCCTGCTAAACTCCAACACCTTCACTCTGATAGCTGATGATGCATTCGCCGGTCTCGCCCATCTGCAGTACCTGTAAGTGTCTGATCCCATTCAAAGCCTGCAAAATCATGCATGCACTGCATGTGTAAACACACATTGCAGTGCGTTTATACAATTTGTGTTCATGTAAAATAGACTGATGCCAACCTGTTGTATATCTATGGTGAAAATGTTGTATGGATATTGTATTGTCTAAGATATTTTAGCATTTTAAAAATCTCACTGCACACGGAGCACATATCACAGGGTTGTTGACAGTATTGCTTGAAAATTCAAATTAGATAAAGGTCATTATCTTGAATTATTTAAATATTTAATACTGAATACATGTCTGTGAAACACCCAAAAGCACCCCATTTTTAATTCTCCCAGCGTATCCTCTCTACCAAGGGAAGATGAATGGGCTATTATGCTAATTGATGGGCATGGGGAAATATTAAATTGCTGACGGTCTCGGGCTTGCCTGTCTCTGCGTGCCAGAGGGGCACAGAAGCAGTGCATTAAGTTCCATAAAGAGATTGTGTGGATCTGGCCGCGGCCCAGTTCTAGGCTTCGGTGGTGCCAGCAGCCCCGGGCAACTCCCCTTTGTGAATGTTAATGAGCCCGGATTTTCACATCCAGCGCGATGCCTGGCGCGTGCGGATGCAGCCTGGGTATTAACAAGCCCGCGACCGTCCCGCTGGTGCACGCGCTCAGTACCGGGATGGGCTGAACCAGCAGTGTGGACTGCCCGCTGGAAACACACTTAGAACGTACAGCCGAACCAACGGTGTCCTGTCTCGTAGCTTCCGCAGGGACACAGTCGGATAGTGAGTTGTTCTGTTGATTTGTGCTGGGGTCAATTGATTTGTTTTTTTGTTCAAATTCTCCAATAAGTATTTCCTGTTGGTTATCATGTTTGGTGATGTGATTTTTATAGCATGTTGCATCATCCTGTTGGTATATTTTGAGAAGCAGGTCTGCTTTATTGCTGAAGTTATTTGGGATGGCTTGTTGATGTTTCTGTCCTATAGTGTAGAATTGAATCTACCACCTCTCGAGGCATGAAGACATCTTTAGGATTCTGGTGGTCTAAATCCAGCTATGGACTGCTGAACATTGAACCAAGGGTAGCCGTAAACTTGCTATTTAGACATTCGCTGTGCTATCGACATCACGTCAGCTCTTTAATTGTACAGCCTCAATAATGGATGATAGCAGCAGGAGGAAAGCGATGGGCTGATGTGCTGACCAGCCACTTTTGCCATCAACAGGTTTCACCGAGACATATCAATCGGTTGCTTTAATGCAGTGAACGACTAGCGTGCTTTTCACAGTTCAAAATGACAGATTTCTACTCCCTCTCTTTCTTAGCTAACATTCAAGGTCAGAACTGCTGGTACAGTATCCCTTCCTTCGTGGCTCCCATCAAAGCTATTTAAAATTCAGGTGGTGGTCTACTCTGATGCCATGAATCCCACTTAATGTCTGCAGATGATGATCAACTGAGGGGAAAGCTTTTAAATGGAAATAAATAAATAATAAATAAACAAGGAATAAATACAGACATCATTAAACTAAAATGTTTAACAAGACAAATGTTACTTTTTAAATGAGGGGTGTAGGATGTATGTGCTTGGTAAGCCAATCTATTAAAATGCTCTTAATTGAATTATGCTCCTCTGCTGACCCATAGCAGTGTCACTAAGAGGTGGAAGCATTTCTTTGAATGTGCACTGTGAATGCCAATGCAAGAGAAGATGCTGCAAGTGATGGAGGACCGTGTGTTTGATCGATCCATTTCTCTTGGGGCTGTCGGCAGCTCATCAATCAATTAAGCTGTTTGGTGACTGGTCCACCTTGTCAAAGACAGGTGCTGTGCGTGCATTCTCACAGAGCTCCAATATATCTTCTGCTCAGGCGTGATAAGATAAGATTTTAATGAAGTTATCCTTTTGAATTATGCTTTAGCTCATATATTTGCCATAAGTACGTCCTGTGTGCTGACACGCTCTTTCCTTCTCCCTTTATATTTCAGGCTTATATATTTGCCATAAGAATGTCTTGTGTGCTGACGCTCTCTCCTTCTCCCTTTATATTTCAGGTTCATAGAAAACAATGACATTCAGGCCCTGTCCAAGCACACTTTCCGGGGACTCAAAGCACTGACTCACCTGTGTGTACCCCCTTTCCTCCTTTAGTACTGGCAGACTTGGTTTCAGAGAATTCTGATAAGTCTTTACTCGCATTAAGCTCTCTAGCTATTAGGCATCCTTTGAATATGCTGGACCTAACTCAGTAAAATGAAACCTGCTGTTTATGAGTGGAAAATAAAAAGTGAAGGAAGGTCTAGCATGCTTTTAATTACTTTAGGGTCATCAAGTACAACAATAGTAAACATTCTCTGCCTATATATGTGACATCTAGCAAAATATGCTTTGAAGGTATTGCTTTCATGGCAGTTAGTCACTGATTTTGCCTTAGGACACATGCTTGATATGAAAATATACAAGTTCATTGCTGTAATATGTGAAACCGATGTCCCAAATATGTGCAGCGGCACTTTACCTAATCTGTGCTGTAAGAACATTTTCCAGCACACGCTTCTGAATGGAACTGCACTGCACTGGGAAGGCTCATTTTAGGTGTAACGTATACAGCAGCGAATGACTCCTGAGGAGTCAAATTGAGTTGCTGAGGATTCAAACAGCCAAATAGAAAGCACGTAGAAAATGTTTGGAGGAAGTTGTGCAGATAGTTGCATCCAGTCGTTGAAAGCTTTAGAAATCCCATGACTACATCACAACTCAGATCCTTTAGCTCAGGATAATCTACTTAACAAAGATGTTCATCCCAGTGGGAGTAGAGGTCTGATTGTTTCAGGCCTGTCTGTTTTGGTCTGAGCAACAATGGTTTGTGTTGGCCAGGGAATGTGTGCATGGATGTTGGGATTTAATCCTGGTCCTCTCCACTTGCAGATCCTTGTCCAATAACAACCTGCAGGTCCTTCCTAGAGACCTCTTCAAACACCTGGACATACTGACAGACCTGTAAGCATGCATCCCTCTGCATACATTATGTGTTGCCTTGAATCTTCACTGAAGGCCTGTCCTATTTATAAACAGCATGTTGGCAAGTAAACTGCATGGTGTGGATGAATTCTTAGCAATGCTGATGGCACACATGAGTGATAATCCTCTGTTCATCATCCTGAAGTTTTGTTGCCTGTTTTGATAAGGCTTTTAGTAAGGGTGTCTCTGGAGACAGTGGCTGAGACCCCCCCGGTTCTGTCCTGTGGGTTTCTAGAGATCTGCGGGGAAACACTTTCCGTTGCGACTGTAAGATCAAGTGGCTGGTGGACTGGATAGAGAAGACTAACACCTCAGTGCCAGCCATCTACTGTTCCAGCCCCTTCGAGTTTCAGGGCAGGCGTGTCCATGACCTCAGCCCACGCGACTTCAACTGCATCAGCGCAGGTCTCTTGGGGAATGCAGTGGGAAAGTGACTATTTTGGGGGTGTGAATATGTATAAAGTTTTGTATTCGTGACTGGACAGTTCTCCTCTCTTTTGTATCCCACTAGACTTTGCAGTGTATGAGACCTTCCCCTTCCAGTCAGTGTCCGTGGAGTCCTACGAATTCAACGATGACCAGTTTGCGGTCTTCGCCCAGCCAGACACAGGAATGTGCACGCTGTTCGTCTGGGACCACGTGGAGATGGTCTTCAGGAAGTACCATAACATCACATGTGAGTCTTCATGTCAAACAAGACCAGGTCAAAGCTAGTATATGGCTGGACCTAACACATATGATCTGGCCGACCAATGGTGTAACTTCATCACTCACTCAGTCACTCACTCAGTCACAGACATTTGCGTTTGTAGGGCTGGCCCCACTGCTGCGGTCCAGCCAAAAATAGCTTATTTCTTTCACTGATTTCTCCAGAGCAGTATTTTTTAAATGAGTAAGGTCTATCTTCTCCATGTACATATTTTATGGTCAGCAAGTTTTGGTGTTATGAAGGAAAGTTTCGTGATGTGATCAATAAATAGTATTATGGCAAGAAAGATGCTTGACACTGTTATCACAACACCACTGCTACCACATACCTTTTTCATAAGCCCTCCATAAGTCCTGTGACCATTATCATGCATGATAGCTTACATGCAATCAGATAGCTATAAAAGCACGGGCTTCATCTTTCATTTTTGCCTGCAAGACAGGGAAAATCGATTTATTTTTTCTTTGTTCTGAAACCAGAAAACATCCTGGTGTTTTAGATTGTACTTTAGGGAAAATACAGTCCTACGCCCAAACTCTAAATCATCTTTGCTGGTCATGGCTGGTAAAATGCCCGTATAATCTTTTTCTGTCTAGAGTAGATGTAGTCTTTTTCAAACTAATGGACTGGAAGTTAGGCTGAGGGTGGGGGGAAGGTCAAGGTTTCCAGGCTGTATCACAGAGGGGCTGGTGAAGAGAGATAAGAGAAATGGAGAGAACCAATCACCCGCTGTGTACACCCATCAATCACACAAGGGCTGCAGAAGAGCTCTGAAACTGAGTACACTTGTCAGGGACAGAAAATGTCTGCAGCCATACAGAAGACTACTGTCACCAATATCCATAATTCAAATATCTTCACAAGCATAGCACAAGCAAGTGGAGATACATATGCCTTTCCCTACCACTTTCTCTTAAAATTATATTTAAATGTCTGTTCTATGAAAAAGGCACATCAATACTTTAAGTGAGAAACACAGCGCACTGTATACTGGTCTTCTAATTCACACATTCACAAATTGAACTTTTGCCTGCTCATGAGTTCTGGGGATGATGATGACGATGATGATGATGATGTTGCTGACTATGCTGATGCTGATATATGTCTTTCTCAGCTCGTTCAGCCATCTACTGCAAGCCTGTGGTGATTAATAACACTCTGTACATGGTAGTGGCTCAACTCTTTGGTGGATCCCACATCTACAAGTGAGTTCCCACTGCTTTCACTTGTGCCATACAAAAAGCACAGTTGATAGTTCAGTATGTATTCCTTGTACATGTGTTCATCTGACAAATTAAAAAAGGGGTTGCAGTTGTTTAGTCAGTCTGTGAAATCATGGTATCTGATGGAACTTAGCCAATGACCACTAACTCCATTGGCCCACACTTGGCAGGTGGGAAGAAGACCCTCAGCGATTTGTTAAGATCCAGGATATAGACACTACTCGTGTCCGCAAGCCCAACTTTGTGGAGACCTTCCAGCTGGAGGGTGACTGGTATTTTGCAGTGGCTGACAGCTCCAAAGCTGGCTCCACCAGCCTATACCGCTGGAACAGCAATGGCTTCTACTCCCATCAGTCCCTCCATCCTTGGCACCGCGACACCCACGTGGAGTTCCTGGAGGTGGACGGTAAGCCCCGCCTCATCCTCTCCAGCGCCTCCCAGCCCCCTGTTGTCTTCCAGTGGAACCGCAGCCAGCGGCAGTTCGCCTTCCACTCCCAAATCTCAGACATGGCGGACGTGCAAATGGTAAAGCACTTCCGAGTGCGCAAGGTGGTCTACTTGTGTCTCACACGCTTCATTGGGGACTCTAAAATCATGCGCTGGGAGGGCCAGCGGTTCGTGGAGGTTCAGACGCTGCCCTCTCGCGGCTCCATGGCCGTATACCCCTTCACCGTGGGCACCCGCCAGTATCTCATCCTGGGAAGCGACTTCTCGTTCTCCCGCGTGTACCTGTGGGATGACCTCACCCAGAAGTTCCAGCCTTTCCAAGAGCTCAACATGCGGGCCCCACGAGCCTTCAGCCTGGTCTCCATTGACAACAAAGACATCCTACTGACTGCCAGCTTCAAAGGCAACACCCTGGCCTATCAGCACCTGTTGGTAGACCTCAGTGCCAAGTAAACCTTTCACTCCACAGAGCAGAGAGTTGGGGTGGGAGGCCTACTGTCTCGGTGTTGGAGGAACTAGGTCAGTGTTGTAATAATTAAATCCATTTGGGTGTTGGTTTGTTTATCTGTTAACTATGTTTCAGCAACATAAGAAGATCAATTTAATCCAACTATATTCTTTTTTCCCAACATGCCTGATAGAAAACAAACAACAATGGTCTGTAGTTTTCATTTCATACATGTCAACAATGTCATGTATGTAATCCCATCAAAGTAATGCTATGACTGTGAAAGGTCAAATAACATATCCAAAGGCACTATAACATGTAATATTTTATTTTATAGAGAATCAATGGAATCTTCATTTTAATGTATTATTAATATTAAATTAACTTTCTCTTCTTGTAAAGAAACATATTTAGGAAAAATTACAAAGAGAGAACTTATTTTTCAAATCACAGAGAGAATTTGTAGATAGTGTTAGTACTGCTTTAGACTCCTTTAATTGCTAGTGATTGACCAGTGATATTATAAAAGGTATCAACCAAATTTAAACCTTGAATTACACTGAGCTGAATATATATAAAGAGACAACACGAAGAGGAAATTCTTCATAGATAAAAACATGCTGAAGTACTGAATGTCCAATCACTTTTTATACTTAATATTCTTCAATTATATAATGAAAGCATGCCAAACTATTGACCTATTTTCTACTGCAGTAGACTGTTAAAAATAGGCTGTAGAAGTCCGTCACTATGCTCATGGACCTCTTATATAAAATGACTATAACACCTCCTTAAAAACTAATTAATTATTATGACTAATAAACAGAAATATAGTTTGATCTGCATATATTAAATTCACAAAGTTTACTTTTCAGAAATATGAACTCTTGGTTTACAAGCCATATTAATAGTGCTTGCT